>NC_064810.1:36832811-36966741 GCF_023721935.1 Panthera uncia
AAAAAAAATAAAAAAAAAAAAACCTTTAAAATTGTTTTGTATGCCTGTGTCCTTCAACTTTGTTGTACCAGAGAATATGTGCAAATGGTGTGATTTATGATAAACACCTGTCCCACTTCTGGGTGTTTGGAGCTTCAGTAACTGTGGTCTTGCAGACAATGACTATATATACTTATATGATGGATCCCCAATAAAAGCCTTGGTATCTTAGGCTCATGTGACTTCACGGTAGACAATACTTCACGCAGGTTTCCTCATGTTGTTGCTGGAAAAATTAACCATATCCTATGCTGAGAGAGAACTTTTGGAAGTTTGCATATAGATTTCTCCAGACTTTGCCCCATGCCCCATTTCATTTTTCATCAGTTTGATTTTTATCCATTTGTGTAATAAACCATAATCGTATGCACAATGACTTCTAAGCCTTGTTGGTCTTCTAGCAAATCACCGAATCTAGTAATAGTCCTGGAAATTCCTGACACAATTGTTCAGGGAAAGTCTTATATAGAGAGACCCTCTTCCTTCTTATCTGAAACATGTGGGTCTAAAGATTGTAAAGGTATGAAAAGGGAGTGTGTAGAAAATTTATGCCTGTCTTTAATTCTTCACTTGAAAGCGACACAGAGATTGGAAGTTACATGGTTCCTAACTGCTGGACAGGGCATCTTGCCAATATAAGTTAGAATATGGACTCTGGTGAGTGATGCTTTCAAAAAGATCCAATTCTTTTATAATTCAAAAAGATATTAAAGGAGATCTTCTGAAATATCTGACATGTAAAACAAATGCACATAAAATATCTTACAGGAAAAAACAAATTGGTTGTAATAATCAGAAAGCTCATAGAAAAGTAAAATGAGCTATGAATAGAACTTTATCATAAAAAGTTAAATAGATTATGTCCAACTTGCAACTTTTAATACAATCTAATGTTGGTGCAAGGGTTTATGCAAGATATATTTTATATAAACACTCTTAGAAATACAAATGTTGGATATGTTTGAAAGCTTAATTAGGAAAATTAAGAGATATATTTGAGTTTTGTAAATTCACTGAAACAAACAAGAGGGATATTTATTTTTAAATGTAGATTTGCCAATTGTTTTAATAACCTGAACTAAAATTATATTGAGAACATGCAGTATGTTATTTCTAGTATGCATTTATTGGTAGGAATTTCATGAGTTCTCTAGTCTTCCAAAATCAACATAACTTTTTTAAAAGAGAATAATTAGCACATTTAAGGTTTTGTTTTCTTTTCAGATAATACATGTAAAATTCCAGACTTTGAGGTATTTTAATTTTCCAACTGTCATTCACTGATTTTATCACAATTAACCCAGTTAACAAAAACACAGTATGTTTCAGCCAAGGCTATTTTTACTTAGTTTTGTCTTCTATAGCTGTGAATTTTCCAAACACATTGACTCTGAAGAAAGCTATCAATAAAAAATATTCAAACTAGAATATTAGAATTTTGCATTTCAAATTCTCTAATGAGACTTAACAAGAAATCAGGCATATAATATTAAGAGAGAAGCAAGTAAAAGAGAAGTAAAACAAAAATTAAAGAAAGAGTGTATTCAAGAAAGCTTATGAGGAAACAAGGAAAAGATACAATGCACAATATCAAGGGAGGAGTGAAAGAAAAAAACACTTAAAAACTTTTAAAAATGCACACAGTAGAGCAGTATAGGCAGTATAGCAATAGGAAGTAATTAAATAAATATATATTTATATATTATTTTGTAATATTGTAGACATATATACTATATATAGTGTAAATATAATATGTAAATATATAATAAATATATGTATATATATAAATAAAATGTATATATATTTATATGTATAAATATATACATATATGCATATGCATGCATATAAAGGTGTATCTAAATATATGCATATAATTTTATATATTTATATGTATAATTATATATAAATGATTAACTCAAAGCAAAAAAAAAAGACAAATTTGAGAAAAAAACACATGCATCAATTGTAGCAAACAGAGCTTGTTCTTATCACAACTAAAGGAAGCAGGAAGAAAAATAATAATTTAAGCTTAGGTAACTAATAAAATGCTGAGTAGGAATGTAGAAATGGTTGAAAAACATTCAAATGTCTCCAATGCTATTTTAAAGAAATGAGGATACAACTATATAGTTCTTTAATTTCAAAGAGAATAATTGGGAAAATAAAAGTTGAAGAAATTTCTGATAAAACAAATTGCAAATCGGCAAAGCTCTCTAAAAAGCCATTTGCTGTGAAATGTTACAACTTTGAAATGAGCATAATGATCATTAAAGATTAACAGTTTAAAGAAGCCCATTTTTCCCCTAATCCAGAGCTTATAACAAAAAGCAAAAGCTTAATGGAAGCTATATAGAAATAAATGTCAACATAAATTTAGGAACTTTAAGACGAAAACACTGTAAAATAAACTCAAGATTCAGCAAAACAGTTCATATTACTTTTTAACAATTATTATCTTAATGGAGTGGCCTTCCCATTGAGGTATGATGTGTGCGCAGAGTGGGAAGAGAGAAGGTATTTGAACGTGTGTGAATACAAGGATGTTTAGTGTACATTCTGATATATTCTTTCAAGATAAGCATAATTTTAATTAAGGTGAATTTCATTGGCACATAAACAACATATATTTTAAGTTACAAGATACGGTAAGAGCATTCCTGCTCATTGCAAGTAAACCTCAAATAAAGCAGAAACCATTCATTCTATCATAATTTCTGACACATATGCTACCTTTCTATCCTCTATATGTCTACATTTATCTATCTTCAGTTATCAATTATATACTTTTCTGTGTTCTTTAGTCAGTGGATTTGGCAGCATATACTCAGGGTCAAACTAGTCATTCAATTTCAAAACGAAACACAAAAGACAGCATATATTTTTCAATTTTTCTTTAGTATTTTGTAAACTTAAGGTGACAATTATCAATCATACATAATAAAAGTTTCTTTATGTTGGGATTGAAACCTTTCTTTGTCTCTTTTCATGGAAGTCTATGACAAAATTGTGATGATAGACTTTCATTAATGGAAAATACTTATAATCAAAGATGCTTTGGTGAATGCATTAAAAAATGCATTTTAACTCAGATGCTATACAAAATTATAGTTAAGTAAATAGTTATATTTACTTATATTGGTTTTACAGTTTTATTTATTTTTAATCTATCAAGCACTAATCTAATTTGCAAAACACCTGAAAATATCACACACATTTAAAAATCTGTTGCAGTGTTGCCATCTGATATAATTGCTATAATGGCTGCTATAAAATTCCCCTTTTGAAATGATTCGAAGGAATATTCTTTTTTTTTTTTTTAAATGTATGCTTTGTTAGATTGCCCTGGACAAAATTTAATGTTATATTATGCGATTTAGTAGAAATAGTTTGTTGCAGTCGTAACATCCCTATTTCTGGCAAGTAAATAAACTGCCCAACAAAATAGCCTTAGGAAGTTCTTTCCTTTTCTACTAAAAATATCTCCACCTCAAATCCTCTCCATATTGAATACATTGTTGAATATACTTTTCCAGTGTAGTGACTAATTCAGGAGATAGTGGCAGGTGAAGAAGATAATGGAAATACTGGAGGAAAAAAATATGCTTCCTTTTCTTTGAAACCACCATCCAGGTACCCAACACTATCAATTTTCTTAAATAAAACAAAGTGTATATATGGGGAAGAAGAGTCTGTCTTGATAATATTAAGGTACTCCTGACTCCCCTTTCTCTCCCACAATCCCTGTGATGTTGTTAGAAGACCTAAAAGAAAGAAAAGAGATATCCTTAGGGGAGGAAATGAAAGGAACCAACATAACCAGTACTCCACAATCCACTGTATTTATTCCACTCCGTGAAAACTTTTATACCTCTCCTGCTTGATTTATTCCCTATTCCACTGACTTATTCTGCCAGAATCACTACCTGAGTCTCAACTCCTATCCCCTGAGCTACTGGTTCCCCCTCCCACCTCATATCCTTTTAACAAAAGAACCAGCCAGCCCTCAGGCATAGGTGTTATAAACAGTTGCCAAAGCTCAGGACAACCCCTCCAGAATATTAGAGCCACAGTAAGGAAAAATAGATTTTTCTGGTATGTCCAAAGCATTTTATAATACATTACTTTAAAATAAGCTTATTGTATATGACAGTTTCTCTAATATTTTCAATTACCCTATTGTGCTTTAGGTACATTTTTTACTTAAAATAGTTAAAAAGGGAGATTAACTTTTGTATCTGGCACTTTTTATGGGAAAAATGTCTATATTCCAGAGAAAATATGTATTTTTTAAATTCTTTGTGTTTAGGATGGTATGCTTCCACTGCCTTTCAAATGCTTCCTTGTTGTTAACAAGATCTCAATTACTGTGATACTCCTGGCATTTTCCACCCCTTTAATTCATGCTGCACCCTAGTGGAATTTAGGGAGAATAAGTTGGATATGCTCAACGATCTCAAATATATATGTGTATATATATGTGTGTGTGTATGTATATATATGTGTGTATATATATATGGATATATATGTATACATATATATGTATATATGTATGTGTATATATATATATATGTGTGTGTATATATATGTGTGTATATATATATGATGCCTTCATTGTTCTGCTTATGCATATACTAGGTAGTAGTTTATCATAGCTTCCTCTACAGATACACACACACACACACACACACACACACACACACACTCCTAACCAAGCTACCTCTTTCAACTTATGTCTTATTAGGATTGAGGTTCCTATTTTTGCTTACAAATGTTGTACTGGTTATCTTATTTCTCAATAAATAGTTTAGAGTAAAAAAGAAGAAATTAATTAATAATAAATAGAATAAAAAATAAAAAGAATAAACTAAAGTGAGTAGAATAAAAAGTAGTTAAGAATCAAGCCAAAAAAGAAAAGTGATAATTATTGAGCTCCTCACCCCCAAATAGGTCCAGAGTTGAGGAACTCTAAGATACAAAACAAAAGACAATAATTTGGTGGAAAATATATAGGGAAAATATTTGATAGAGCTAGGACATGTGGCTTTGGGCCTTGTGGTCTAAGGCATTCTGACCTTAGTGTATATAAGGGCTGATACTGGGTCTAGAGGGCATTTACAATGATGTTATTGGGTTTTAACTTCTGAGGGCTGAGTGAGAGGCATTAGTGCACAAGCTGTCTTGGAAGTTGACTGCTGCGAGGGAAGACTAACTTGGGCTGCCTGGGCCTCAGCAAAAGAACGGATGGTCTTGGCCAATTTGAGGGACTTTGGGATGCAGGCTGCTGCAGCTTCATCTTAAACTATACCTAGGGTATGTACTCTGGTAGCCAGGGCTTTAGCAGATGACTTGGCAGATGCTGGTAAATCACAGAGGCCTTAGTGAGCAGGCACAGCTGAGGCAAACATGCAATTATAGGGAAAAGAGTATCTTCACAGGCTATTTAGGCCCTGGTTGGCAGAATAGTATTTGCTGCTCTAAAACTGTGCAGCAGTTGTGTTCCACATGTGCTAGCAACACTAAGGAGGTTCTAGCTTTAAACGATGAGTTCCAGACCTAAGACAGTAATGCTGGGTAGGCTCACCTATTTGAATTGACTCTTCCAGAAAACAAAACAAAACAAAACAAAACAAAAAAAACAAGACGAGATAATGGAAAAATACTAAAAAAAAACAAACAAGAAACAAAATACCAGACCCTTATTCCACTACTGCAGAAAATGCAGCAACAATAAGATGCTATCAAAGTTTGTAATATTAAAGCAGACTCTGCTCACATGTTGATTTTTACTTAGTCCCCTAGGGGGCTCAGCTTCAGAAACATCAACAGCAGCTTCAGCTGTAGAGGATATCTTTTCAGCTGAAACCTAAGTGAGAAACTGAACATTTTCTAGGAGGCAGGTTTCTTAGGCCTAGGATAGTGCAATGCAAGAAGTAGTGGAAATGATCTAGAAATGAAAATACCTGATTATATGAGACTATATGATCTCTATGTCACCAGATAGATCCTGTACTCAAGTCAGTATTGGAGTATTAGAAACACTGGACTTGAAGGGGAAATTGCAATTAACATGGTAATCACAGCTCCATGCTTAATAACTTGAGAGGAATGGGTTTTAATTCAGAAGAGTTTGGAGACATAGCAGAATAAGTTATCTTCAGGTCATTCCAAGAAGACTAAATTCAAGATTGACACATCGTCTTTTCTTTACTCTCTTAATACTAAACTTCCACAATGGTCTCTTACAGCATGAAAGTGAGTTCTGAGATCAAAATTTTGTCAGGGTAAAACTGTTACAGATGTGAGACTTTTATATTTGTTGTGCTCAGTCAGGTCCTGTGTTATGAAATATTATTTAAACTAGTAACTCTTTGGACTCAACAGGGAGGGACATCATAGACTTGGCACTAAGTTAGTACAACTTTGAAGAATGACACCCATTTCAGTGAAAGAGAGTTCTGGCTGTAGCTACTAAAAGAATAAAACTCAGACATAAGATTCACTCATCTGAGATGAAACAATATGAAGTTGAGGAGGATAAATTTTTACATTAATCTGTTTGCAATACAGTTTTGCAAGACAGAGAATTTCATTTTGGACTTCAATTTCTCTTAGTTTTAACATTTAAAACTTTAATTTGTAAGGGGATTTGACCTTTGTGATTTTAATTTTCCTTTAGAAATTCATAATAGGAATATTATATTCACATTTGGTTCATCTTTTTGTTGCTGGCATTTTATTCCAGTATCTATGTATTTTGTTATTGGGGTATGTTGTTTTCAATTTTATTGTAGGGCTTAGGACCAAGTGTACAATATTTGCAGTGGGAAATAGAATAAGGACGGTGCTAGGCTGATTCTCTTGGAAATAGAATAAGCAATGGCTAATTGGTTTTAGTATACAGAAGACTTACAGTTGATCAAATGAGTGTATTTTTTTTTTTATCTATTTCCATTCTTCAGTGTCCCAGGCAGATAACAAAAGTGTAGTGGTTGTGATTGGAAACCTGACATCATGAAGGTGGGAAGAGAATTCTCCTAAAGCCCTGTCCATATTCTCCCCGAAGGGAGATAGCCAGAACCCTGCTAGGCTATAGATTTAATGGTGAAACCCAGGTAGTTTAAAACAACAACAAAGCCAAACAAAACTGTCGTATATTAGAGTAATGATATAAATGAGAACACATCCTCTCTTTTCTAAGGTTTTTCTTCTATGAAGGGTCCTCAATAACTGAAACTTTTGGCTTCTCCCTATCTCAAGGGAGATGCCAAGACTATCTGATAAGTATTTTTGGAATAATAATTTTGACATAATTAGCCTGTTTGTTTTCCATTTTGGAAGTGAAATGCTCACAAGGAAAAGACATTCCATTTTGTTGAGAACTTGGTTACAAGTCTAATTTGGGCTACTACCTCCCTCCCTGCCCCAAATCTTGCCCTAGAAGGAAATAGCCCCTGATATTGTAGTGTATATGATAGCATGCATCAGTCTAGGAAAATTTGGATTTCAATTATTAGGCCCTCTTGACTGTCAAGCTAATATAAAAGCTTCAATTTATCATTTACCATCTTTAAAGCCAATATTCTGCTAACTCCTTATTCTTTGTCTTAGTTATCAAATTTCCAGAACCAAGATGGTGATAAAAGTACTGTTTATTAGGTTACTTTAAAAACATAAATAAGCTTTTATAATACAAGCCATCATTAAGTTTAGGTCAATGAAAGTAAGCTATAATTCTACAATTCGCCCTCTATGTAAAGCCAGCAGAAAAGGCAACTTTAGCTGCAGGCTGTTTCTTCTAAACACATGGTAGCTGTGAGCAAAATTCACTGTCATTTAAATCTGTATACCTCATAATCTAGGGAATGATGTGATCAGAATTATGCAGACATGGAAAAATATTAGTCCATATTTAAGTAGATACAAATAATTCTGATTTTAGATACTAAGTGATACTGACTCTAATACTGTTTTTATTTATGTTGTATGAAGAAAAGTGACCACTTCCATGGAGGAAGAATTAGTTAGAACTATCAAATGAGAATTTTTTATTTAAAGTGTTATCTGCAATTTGTTTATATGATTATTTAAGACATTATGTTTTTATTGTTATTAAATGATGTTTTGGAAGATCCAAAGCAGGACTGTAAAACATTTTTTTCATGATTCAAAGTGGAATATGTGCTAGGATAAAATCCCTCTAGGGTTTTGGAATGCAGACCAGTAATGAAAGCATGGAACCTAGTTTATGAGTTAGAAGGATAATATGTACCATCGAAGTAATAGGAGCACAATTGGGAAAATGAAAAATATAGAAACCTCGTGTGCCTAAGGAAAGGCATTGACATTTTCAAATGATATTTGATAATGCCATTTCTGTAAATATGTTTTAAGTACAGAAACCTTTTGCATGAAAAACCTGTGGAAACTTTTTCTTGGTAAGTCTATAGAGACAACTAAGAAATCTTTAAAAAAATAATGCTGGTTTTCACTTTATGGGATAGATATCCAGATACTCTAATGTATGCTGAGGCAGAATATCACTTGGTCTTCCAATAACTTCTACATTTTCCCATTTTCCCTGTTCCCCACCAGGATTCAAGTTTTTATTTTATAGCAAATGTGGATCTGACCATGGTGCTGAATTATTTGCTAGTAGGACTTGCACATTGTGGATTCAGTGTACATGGAATAAAGCACATTTTGTAGTAATGACCTTATATTTCTCTTTGCCTGTGTTTGATAAAGAATAAAAAAAGAATTAAAAAATAAAAGAAAAGAATAAAGTAATGGAAATACCCAAGATTTAAAATCAAATTGGTCTGGCATTAACTACATTTGTAACTTAATCAAGTTACTTAAACTTTCTGAGTTCAGACTTTTGATTTATAAAATAGTAGTCATACTGATATATTTTATAAGATTGTTTGAGGATTGTACATGGTATTAAAAAATCAACTCATGTAAAAAGTATGCCAATACATATTAGGTGTTTTTCTCTTTTCTCGTAATCCTTTACTGAAAAACTAGTGTCTAATTTATTACCAACTTTTAGAGTTCTAGATGATTTCATTTGTATGGTGCCAGTTGCTAAGATGAAACTAGCCAGATGAAACTAGATTTATCGTGAATGGGGCATTTTTTAGCTAAACAATTTTAAAACTGTGTAAATGTATTGGTGTAATCTACCTGTGACTTTTCAATTTCCAGGCGGATTTAACATGATAGAGATATTTTTGGAGATAGGCAATTTAGTATTTTTGCCAAAACTATCCAGTGAGTAAATAATACCTGGTAATACTGTGGCAAAGACACTGTGGAATGATGCCACTTTTGACATTTGCTGTGCATCAAGAAGCATTTTGTACACTATTTATTTTTTTAACGTTTATTTCTTCCTTTTTTTTTTTTTTTTTTTTTGAGACAGAGACAGAGCACAAGCAGGGGAGGGACAGAGGGTGGGGGACACAGTGTCCAAAGCAGGCTCCAGGCTCTGAGCTGTCAGCACAGAGCTGGATGCAGGACCTGAACTTACAACCTGTGAGATCATGATCTGAGCTAAAGTTGGACACTTAACCAACTGAGCCACCCAGGTGTCCCCACTATTCTCTTTCTATTTAAAAAGCTGTGACCTTAGACAACTCATTAACCGCATTATATTTCATTTGTAATATATTGTATCATTTTGTTCTGTGAATATGGTTGTTTAAAATTATGTACATTAACTTAATTCAAACACAGAACAAAACTAAACCACAGGAAAAACTTAAGCATGACGCTAGAATTTCCTAGATCTCCAACCCTATTTCCCATATTCTGGATAGTGGTAATTAATGCCATCTGTTGAGAGCTTAGGATCACCAATTTTTTTTTAATTCTTTACTTTGGGGGCACCTGGGTGGCTCAGTTGGTTGAGTGTTTGACTCTTGATTTCCACTCAGGTCATGATCCCAGGGTTGTGAGATTAAGCCCCGTGTTGGGCTCCATGCTGAGTGGGGAGCCTACTTAAAGATTCTCTCTCTCTCTCTCTCTCTCTGCCCCTATCCCCCACTCATGCTTTCTCTAAAAATTAAAAACAAAAACTTCATTCTGAGCAAGAAGTGAACTGGAATCCAAACATAAAATTTATTTGGCTTATTGTCAAATAAATTTATTCTAAACATTGTATTCTCAAATTTCTGTTTTCATGTTGCTCAGAACTTCTCTTTGGGTCTCCAAGTTTGCATTTCTTTTTCTCTAATCCTAGGTTTCAGAATCACAGTCACCCTACACTCATGCCTATGTAACTCCACAGGCATAGTATATATCTGCCTACCTTCCTGAACTGAATAGTGTTTTTCTGTAAGCTGTCCCACACAATGTAGAGAGCTTGCAAGTAGCTCTGTTTTGCCTAACTCCAAATTGCTGTCCAAGTCCTTAAAAGTGAAAATCGCTTTTCTGTTGTACCCAATAGTTTAGGTCATGATTAGAATTCAAATGATATTGTGTGTGTGTGTGTGTGTGTGTGTGTGTGTGTGTGTGTGTGTAAAGACTTAGATAATGGAATTAAGAGCACATCCAATGTGATATTGAGTTGGATAAGTTGCTTTGATCTTAGACGCCTAAAGTAGAATTTAAAATGACCTTGACAAATTAAAGAAGTCCTCCAACAAAAACAGTATGAAATGTAATAGCAATGAATACAGGATGGTAGATGGGGGTAAACAATTCAGGATGTGTGCAGTAAGCACAGGAGTGACTCTAAGCAATTATGAAAAAAATATGTAGAAACTATAGGGAAGAAAAGCTGGAAATTAATCAGCGTTAAACTGTTGTTAATTTTCAAGAGCTGATATGACACTTAGATACACAGTATTATGAGCTATCATAGAAAAGCAGAGAAGTAATCTTTTGGCTCTGCAAAATATGAGGATAATCCTCTTCTAAATTTTGCCAGTAGGGAGAATTTTATTACTGCAATATGTTTACTTGTTGTCTAACTATTTATTGAGACCCTACTGTGTAGTGTGCTACAGATTATCATTTGATACTTCATGCTCATTACCATAAGTAACAAAATAACATTCTTATCAAAGTAAAATGTATTTTGTATCACATTCTATAATTTTATTGTATTTTTTAGTAGACACCTGTTACATTTTGTCTGTCCAGCATCCCCTCCTTTTAGGAATTGTTTCTTCCTCATTTGATGGGATAGTTTAATTAGTCACACAGCCACACTTTTGCTGTCACTGGCCAATCAGGCAGAGTGACTGATTGAAAGATGGGCATGTAATCAAAGATGAACTGTTTCTAAGTCATTTCAGGACTCTTAATATGGTTATGAGGAAACAGCTCTTTTATGTTCTCTGAAATTTCTCAGTGCAATTATAAGGTAAGCCTTCAAAGTTGTTGACCCTCTTGGCTTCTCTGGATGAAGAACCAGCTGAAGCTTCAACTTATCTGAAGGCAATAAGAGTTCAGAATTAGGTGAAATGAGACACAATCCTAATGATATTACTTAAGGCTTTGAATAAAAATGGGCTAAAATAACCTCCAACCCTGGGCTTTTAAGTTAAATTAACTAATATTTTGTATTTTTTTGTTTTATTCTTAAGCTAATTTGCTTTAGATTTTTGTCACTTGCAACCAAAAATTAATACTAATACCTGTTCATTTTTGGTTATCGTAGAAGAGCAATAGTGTGGGATAATGCTCTGGCTATTGAGGCTATTCCCCACTAATTGACAAAAGAATGGATGGTTTTACTACCACTATAATGAGAAAGAGATAGATCTACATCAAAGTAAACAAGATACATTGGATAGAACTTTGGCATATCTGAGAGATAAATCTTATTTCTTAAGCAATTTAATGTCTGGGATTTAGACCTGAAGTCATGAAAATATCATGATGGTGATGATGAATGCCAATATACTTATCAAATGAAAAGTATGATGGTTAATTTTATATATCAACTTGTCTGGGACACAAGACACCCAAGTATCTGGTTAAATATTACTTCTGGGTATGTCTTGAAGGGTGATTATGGTTGAGGTTATCATTTTAATCATCAGACTGAGTAAAGGAGATTACTTTCTGTGATAGTTTATTTTATAGTCAGCTTGATTGGCCATGGGGTGTCCAGATTATTCTGGGTATGTTTATGAGGGTGTTTATGGATGAGATTATCGTTTGAATCAGCAGAGTGAAAACTCAGATTGCCCTCAATATGGGCAAGCGCCATCCAATCCCTTGCGGGCCTGGATAGAACAAGTGGATAACGGAAGGATACTTCCCATTTCTGCCTACCAGGAATGAGCTAAGATATTAGTCTTCTCTTGCCCTTGGACCAGGATTTACACCAATACCTCTCCAGTTCCCAGACCTTCAGACTTGGACTGAAATTACATCACTGGTTTTCCTGGCTCTCCAGGTTGCAGACAACATATTGTGGGACTTCTGAGCCTCCATTAATGTATGAGCCAGTTCCTCATAATTTCTCTCTGACTCTGTCTCTCTGTCTGTCTGTATCTCTCTCTCTCTGTTCCTCTCTAGATAGATAGATAGATAGATAGATAGATAGATAGATAGATAAATAGATATATAGATGCAGAAATAGATATAGATACAGATATAGATATAGATATGGATATAGATATAATCTTATTGGTTCTGTGTCTCTGGTAATCCTAATACACTCACCTCAGTGTGAGTGGGCCTCATCCAATCCTTGAAGGCCTGAACAGAATAAAATGCCAAATAAGAAAGAATTCTCTCTTTCTGCCTGACTGTGTTCAAGCTGAAACGTTGGCTTTCTCTGCCTTCAGACTGAGATCCAGCTTAGAACTTACCCCATTATCTTTTCTGGTAAATAGGCCTTTGTACTTAGACTGGAACTCTACCCTCAGATCTCCTGAGCCTCCAGTTTGCTGACTGCAGATCTTAGGGCTTCTTAGTTGTCATGATTGCATGACTTAATTCCTTATAACCAACTTCTTTCTTTCTTTCTTTCTTTCTTTCTTTCTTTCTTTCTCTCTCTCTCTCTCTCTCTCTCTCTCTCTCTCTCTCTCTCTTTCTCTCTCTCCTATTCATCCTATTTCTTTAGAGGTCCTAAGCTAATATAGATTTCGATACCAAGGTCGGTCCTGTCCAGTAAGACTCTTTCAGATGATGGAAATGTTCTCTGTCTGTGACTCTAATAGAGTACTCACTAGTCATATGTTGCGATTGAGGTCTTAATAAAAGTGTAATTAGTATGACTAAAATTCATGGTTTTGAATTTTATTTTATTTGAATTAATTTAAATTTAAATAGTCACACATGGTTAGCATTTACCTTTTGGACAGCACAGTTCTAGAGGACAAGCCATATTTTTATGTTTTATTTTTTTCAAGCCATATTTTTTAAAGTGTATTTATTATGAGAAGGAAAAAGAGAGCATGGGGGGAGCAGAGAGTAAAGGAGAGAGAGAAAATCCCAAGCAGGCTCCACACTGTCAGCATAGAGCCTGACACAGGGCTCGAACTCATGAACTGTGAGACCATGACCTGAGCCAAAATCGAGTCAGATGCTTGACCTACAGAGCCACCCAGGCACCCCCAAACCATATTTTTAAAGCCATGCTATTCCTTTATATATAACTTTCCAGTCTCTTTTCTTCTTTCTTTTTCCATCCTTTTAGTAGTTGTTTATTTGCTACTTCAAGATGTTTTATTATTATTATTATTATTATTCTCTTTATTTCACTAAGGGACAAATTATATGTTCCCTAGAGATGTAGATCAATTTGGTTGCTTAAGCAGTCGAATTGTAAAGTAACTTAATTTACCCTGGATTCATCAGGAATCAAATGACATGGAGTTCTTCATAATTCTTTATCTCTACAATTGAGTCACCAAGACACCTCATTTTATTTGGTCAATCTGGATCAAGCACTGGGTCAGTTAATTTCCATATCATTAGACTGGCCTCGTTCATTTCATAGAAGAATCATATAGTGTTCCTAACAGGAATTGTAAATACTAGTACAAATAAAAAGACACTCCCAAAAGAAGGGAATAAAAAGATAACTGAAAAATAACCATGTACACTAATATGTGATTATAGTTATTCTTATATACTTATTCCAAATCACTTGCTATTTAAAGAATAAAGAATAGTTGGGGTTCCTGGATGACTCAGTCAGTTGGGTGTCTGACTCTTGATTTCAGCTCGGATCATGATCCCAGTATTATGGGATCGAGACCAATGTTTGGCTCTGCAATGACAGCATGGAGCCTGCTTGGGATTCTCTCTCTCCTCTCTCTGCCCCTCCCCCTGATTGCAGTCTCTAAATAAATAATTATAAAATAAAATAAAGAATCAGAAATAGTTAATAATAGTCAATTGTGGTTAGGTATTGTTAATGGAATCACTAAAGTACTTTCACTGGGTGTCTATTTTATTTATTCCTACATAGTTTGTATTTTACCAACTCATATGCATTTATTTTTCTTTCATCTTTACTCTTTTTTTAAACTGAAGTATAGTTGATTTATGATGTTATACTAGTTTCAGATGTACAACATATTGATTCAACAATTCTGTACATTACACAGTGCTCACCACAATAAGTATAGTCATCATCTGTTATCATACAAAATATTACAATATTATTGAATATATTCCCTGTACTGTATTTCTAATTCCTGAGACTTAGTTATTTTATAACTGGAAGTTTGTACCTCTTAGTCCCCTTCACCTATTGTTTCACTCATTCACTCACCCCTATCCCCTCATACAACCACCACTTTGTTCTCTGTATTTATGAGCAAACAAAAAACCAAAAACAGATTCATATGTATTTATTTTGTAAGTAACATTCTAAATGAGATTTTTATAAGTGCTGATTTTTTTATTTTGAGTTGTTCTATTTAAGAATACTTAGATTTATTTATTAAGAAAAAGTGATACTTTAGAAAAAGACACAAAGAGAGGGGCACCTGGGTGACTCAGTCGGTTGAGCGTCTGACTTTGGCTCAGGTCATGATCTCACAGTTTGTGAGTTTGAGCCCCACGTCAGGCTCTGTGCTGACAGCTCAGAGCCTGGAGCCTCCTTTGGATTCTGTGTCTCCCTTTCTCTCTGCTCTTCCCTTGCTCCTATGTTGTCTCTCTCTCTCAAAAATAAATAAAGATTAAAAAAAGATTAAAATAAAAAAGAAAAAGACACAAGAGAGAAGATAAGTAGTCACCTTTGGATCAATACACCCATTCCTTCAACAAATATATACTGGGCGATTATTTTGTTTTAGCTGTGTTCTAGCTGCTGAAAATCCATTCGACTAGCTAAAGTCCCTTCATTCTTACAGTTTACATGCTAGTTGGTTAGAAAACCAAATAATATAGGTTTAGATTTATTGATGGCATAAAGAAAAATAAAATGAGGCAGACATGTGAAGACTGACTAGATGGGTTGGGGATGGATGGGTAAGTGACTTCTTCATAAAATAAGGAAATGACATATGATGGTCTTCAGTAAGATTGTTGCATGTAGAAAAAACTCTACATACAAAAAGCATGTGGCAGGTATGAATATATGCATGAATATATATTGAAATAATGTAGAGTCATTTTCTTGAGAAGGTTTTTTGTTTTTTGTTCTTTTGGTTTACTTTTAAAATAAAGCCCATTCTCAGTATCACTCTCTAAGGGTTAAGTGTTATCACTATAATGTTTCCATTGATCTTTGGTCATTTGTAAAACTGTTTTACACATTAGCTGCTATTAAACTCCGGGATAATATGATCTTCTATAAGGCAGAGTGAGCATTTTCTTTTTTAATGGGAAACAGAGGGAAAGGAACTATCCCTCCTGATGAGTTAAGAAAATGTGTGATGGCCACATATCTTAGATCATTTAGATTCAATCATTGTAGAGATAAAAGTTATACTACATAACATCACCAAGTAATTTTTACTCTATATATTGTGGCTATATATTTTAAAATGAAAGAATGTATGGATGTTGGACATATTACCATTTAGTTTATTCATGTTAAAATGCAGGAACAGCTCATCTTGAGATTGTAAATTCTTGCAGATCCGTGAATTTCTTGTCAATAATTTTATATACTATAATTAATATAAGCTGAAATTCTAGCAATAAGGCGTTTGGGATGGGATGAGATAAAATAGGTCATAATTCTGAAGGAAAATATTGCATGTTTTGTAAACAGTATGAAAATATTAAGTTAAAATATATTCAAAGGCAGTTCATATTGCTTATATACTTTTGTAGATATTGTATATATAAATGCTACTCTATGCTATGTATTATATGTACTATACACTATATGCAAAGATTCTTAACACCTCTGCAACACAGGCAACTGACCTCATATTTAAAATGCTGGCGAGCATGGAGAATGACAATCAATGCTTCCAGTACTCAATAAGCTAATTTTCTTCCACAATGGTCTACATTTTCACCAGGCCATGAAATTTCTTTTTCTAGGTCAATTTACTGCAAAAGTCAATTTGCTATGAGAGTCAATTTAGCATGGATTTTTTTAGATTTTTAGTTCTGGGGAGCTATAATGAGTATATATTTAAAGTGTTTAGGTATTTCACTAAAATTTAATATTTAAAAGAGAAATATAAGTATTCTAACTAAGCATGTGAAATCCCAGGAAATGTGCCCATAGTGATAAAAAAAAATGACAGTAATTTTCCAATTATCATTTCAAAAATTTTTGTAATAATTAAAACTACTTTTGATTTGTTATCTTTTTGGTTTTATTGAGATGTGATTGGCAAATAAAACTATAAGATATTTTGTAATAATTTGATATACATATACATTGTGAGAGGATTTCCCTCATCTAGTTAATTGTCAAATCCATTACCTTGAAAATGTCAACAAATTACTTTTTTTAGTAGAATAAAAAAGGCCTAAATACCCCATCATTGTAAATTCAAATTCTTTCAATCTGGTGTAGAAACAGTCATAAAGTACAAAGTAAGTGCAGTCTCCTCTGTGAAATAGACCTTAAAAGAACTCTAATCTATGGTACTAATGTAGGAGTAGAGGCTGTCATCCTATTCTGCAACAGTACAAGCAAAGAGGACATCATGTCCAAGGCAAAGAAAAAATATGTACTATCTTTATATAATTTTAAAATGAGTATTAAATAAATGGCTTGCCTTTAAAACATTAATTTCTCTCCATTTTAAAATTCATTTCAGGAGGATAGGTTGGGGGGGTTGAGTTAAATGGGTAATGGGAATAAGGAGGGCACTAGTGATGAGCATTGGGTATTGTATGGAAATGATGAATCACTAAATTTGACACCTGAAGCTAAAATTACACTGTATGTTAACTAACTCTAATTAGAATTTAATAAAAACTTCAAAAATAAAATAATAAAATAAAATAAAATAATTCATTTCAAACATGAAATTAAATATTTAAAAATATTTTGTCACAAAGTGAAGGATAATACAATGCATACTGACAAAGAAAGTAAAGAAAATCTCCCACATAAGTTTAACATTTTAGACTATTGCATATAGGGATGCATGGATATATGCCATCTTTTGGCAATTTATGAAATTAATTCATTGATGAATCATAAGAGGTCAGTTAATTTGCACATTTACTGAGACACTAATAATATATGTAGATAATAATAGTCTTAAACCTATGAAATGAAGATATTTAAAGATATTTAATTGCATCTAAGAAATCTTTTAAGTTTTAGAAATGACTTTATTCATGCAATGACAACTCTGTAACATTTTGCCATTGTCCCACTTTAAAATATTGAAAGATCTTTCAACCATTAAGCATTTGATATTTTTTAAGTTAATTGATTAATAGCATCTAATAATAGACTATTTAGAAAATAGAGTGTTATCTATACCTTGTACTTGAAGATGACATTATTTATCCAAATACCCAGAGCTCACATTTTGAATCCCTTGTGTACACACACACACACACACACACACACACACACACACTGATCCCAGGACTAGAATAAGTGCAAACTCTCTTCCAGTACCCGGCCTGGGTGGATGGTCTAAAGGGAGCTTATAATCACATGTAAGTCTCTGACCGTCATCACAATCACACTTGGAACCATTGTAAAAACTATCTAATTGAATCAATCTTTTTCTGCCATAGTTTACACGAAGAATTAGTTCTGTGTTGTGATGACAGGGAGATTACTAGGATTTCTGAAAATAGTAATCTAACAAAAATCCTCTGGGCCTTTTAGTTTTCTCCATTTCACAGAACACCCACTGGAATTCTCCCTGGGGTTGAGGCTGTGGTAAAGCTGTGTTCAAGACAGGTGCTTCTCATACTTTGTATACATATAAATCACCGTGGAATCTTGTTATAATGCAGAATCTGATACCGTAGGGTAGGGCCTGGGATTCTGCAGTTCCAACAAGTTCCCAGATGACAGTGGTGATGCTGGTCTGAAGATCACCTATTGTATAGCAAACCTATTGACTATTTCAGTGTAGAAATTCTAATTTCTAATTCTAATTTCTAGTTATCAACAAGAACAAAAATATAATTTGCTTTTGAGTATGTATCACAAATGCTGAGATACTCATGTTTGGTTGGGGTATTTTCTTGAATATAACAATCTTAGAGTAATGAATGTTTGTTTGTTTGTTTATCTCAGTAAGACGTTAGAAGTCATCAAATGCAGCTGCTTCATGTTATGGTTGAGGAAAGTGAGGGTCAGGGAAGTTGAGTATATGCCCAAGGTGGTACAGTTAACAGCAGGACATACACTATAACATAGGAACTCTGACTACCCTTTCGACAAAGAAACGGTAACTTTTTTGGCATTTCCATTTTTTTTATATATATTCTCTCTGACACAAAACCTAAGCATGAGTCAATAATGATTAGAATTTCACCTTTTGATGCTCACAATAGTTTAAATGATAGCAGTATCCTTGGACTTACTGACTTTCCTAACAGCTAAAACTCACAGTAGGCAACTATCTCTTACAATAATAAGAGTATTCACACATCCTCTTTCTTCTGGAGTCCACTTGCAGTTTTATTATGGACATTTTGCTTCTTAATTTTGAGAACCTGGGGAGAAAGGTGGACAGAGAAATGAATGGGTCATTAGTTAAAAGGCAAGGGTTGAATTTGTAAAAGGTTGTGGCAAAGTAAGCAACAAATGGGAAAGAGCGAAGGGCATCAATATTGATCGTGCCTCTCATCTTTCCCTCTGTCTTCTTGCTTGCAGGTTTCTATTATGTAGTCTCTCAAACAAAGCAGACTTTATTTATGGTGTGACTGACTTAACACTACTGAACTAGTCCATCATCTGCTAATTTGGTCCAATTAAAAACTGGTCATAGGGAAAATCCTGGGAATTAAGCTCATTTGGAAACACAACTTCTGATTTATTTATGTCCTGTTCATTTATATCTCCTCTTCTAAAGGATACTTCTCAGGGTGCTGATTTATAGAGGTAGTTCTTTCCACATTCCTAAGTTCCCTTGGATAGTTACTTTTGGTTGAGTCCCTGAAGAAAGTACATGTATGTTTTTTTTTCTTCCTTCCTTAAGACTATTGTTAAAGTAGTTATAGAGGATTGCCTAAGATATCCTGCTATCCTGAATTAGAAAAATCCCACTAAACAGCTAGAGCCACCATTTATAAAGCACTTACACATTGCATGGCCCTGTACTCACGTGTTTGCATTCACACTAATCTTTATAACTCTAAAACTTTAGTGCTATTGCCATCCATCTTTTGCAGCTGAGACTACAAACATTCGTTAAAATTTTAACGAATTAAACATTTTAAACATTCGTTAAAATCACCAAACGTTATGCAGCAAGTGACAGCTATGGTATCTGAACTGGGGTATGCCTGATCGCAGTACTGACCAGTATCGTCACCAACTATGGTTTACTGAGATTTATGTCTAGACTAAGTCAAAATTCTGAAGAACAACAATCTCATCTCCTGCACCCTTAACTTTTCCTTCTCCTCCACACAAGTTCTTGTAGGCAGGTAGGTGTGCCGCTCCCTATACTTATCCTCTCCCACGCCCTCTGCAATCTTTCCCTTTTGCTGCTGGGAACGTTAGAGAATGCTACTGCAGCTGGTGAGTGGGCAGGTGCAGCCACCATCTGCTCTAGGACTCCAAATGCACACAAGAACTTCGCACCCAGGACCTGGCCCAGGCACCACAGATTCCAGAATCTGCTGGGGACACGGCTAACCCCGCCCCCTCGCGGTGGCGATTGGCTGAACCATTCCTGATTGCAAGGCACGGATTAATGGAGGCGGGTGTCTCCTCTGTTAAGTTAGGGCGAGACGTCTCAAAGGAGGTGAGACCCGCGGGGGTTGTGTGAATGGGGGCTTCAGTTCTTCCTGCCCGAAGGGTCCTTGAGAAGCCTGTTTGTTTTTCCCGGCGCTTGTCTCCACCCATCCTTTTCTGTCATTGGCCAGGCCTGGTAGGCGGATGTGTTTCCATTGGCCGGGGGGCGGTGTCTGTCCCTGGCCAGGGTGGGGGCGGGGCCTCCGCCGCGCTGAGCTTGCCCTTGTGTCTGGTGCTCTGTAGAGCTGCCGCCACCGCCGCCGCCGCCGCTGCCGCCGCTGCCGCCGCCGCCGGTGCCTCTGCTGCTGCTGCAGCCGGAGCATCCGGGAGCCGCCGCCGCCGCCGCTGCCGCTGCTGCCACTAGCGCTGCTTCCACTGCTGCCACCTCCCCTCCCAGGACCCCGAGACACCCCGAGAGCGAGCGGCGGCAGCTGCTTGCTTGCTCCCCCTCTGCCCCTGCCCCTCCCTTCCGTGACCTACCCACTCCTTGCAGCCCTCGCCCGCACCTTCTCCAACACCCCGGCATCCTTGCACCACCTGCTCGGGCAGCCCGGCGGGCTCTGGGACTTGCTGTGCGCACCGAGAAGAAAGCAAGCTCCGAACCCGTGCCTGGCTGACGGGCTGTCGCGGCTGCACCACCAGCAGGAGGAGAAGAAACTATTTCGCCCACCGAAACCCCATTCTGCGGGTGCTTCGCAGCTGCCGCTTCTGCTGCCTGCAGTCCAGGTCCGAGGGTTCGAACACCGCAGCGGCGGGGACCGTGGGTCTAGCAGGCGCCGGGAGGACACCGGCGGAGCCCTGCACTCTGGTGTCCCGCTCACCAGCATCACCTAGCCCCCTCGTTCCTTCCCCAACCCTTTAGAGAAGGGACCATGATTTGGAAACGCAGCGCCGTTCTCCGCTTCTACAGTGTCTGCGGGCTCCTGCTACAAGGTAATCCCCGCCCCGCCGCGGGGAGCATCAACTTCACGCCCATTCCCCATCATCCCCACTCCACCCCATATTTCCACTCTCCCCCTTTCAGTCCCCCAGTCCCCGGCGATTTCCACCCCCTCCCCCTACTCCCCGGTGCGGCAGGGGGCAGTGGCAGTTTGCTCCAGCCCCTCGAATCTCTAGCGCTGGCTCAGCCTTGCTTTCCCGGCAGTCAACCCCTTACGCGGCACCTTTCGCCTTTTCATTCACCTGAGCTTCCTACATCTCTCACTCTCTATCCCCGCCAGCAACACCCCCCCCCCACGCCTTTTGGCTGGCAACTTGTGCCTTCTCTGAACATTATACCCTCCCACCAACCCCCACCAGCCACCTCCCACATCACGCTCCTGTCCGACCCTCTCTATCCTTGTCATCTCTCTAACCTCCCTCTTTTCGGGTCGCCTTTCTCATTCCCCTTCTTCCCACCATCATCATATCCGTGTATCTTTAAAAAGTGAGTGAGAGCCTGGGAGCGAGCTACCGAGACGGCGAGAACAGCAGCAGCGGCAGCACCGTGTGCATTGCAATAACATCCCCGGGGGGGAAATGTGTTGTGAGACGTGTCATTCACCCAAGAAGAGAGAGGAGACAGTGTCTAGGATTTTAAAAAAAGAAAGAAGGAAAGAAAGAAATAAAGGAGAAGAAAGAAAAAGAGAGAGAAAGGAAAGGAAAGGAAAAAAAGGGGAAAAAATTAAGAAATTAAAAAAAAAAAAAAAGGGAAGAGAAAGGAAAAAATTAAAAGACCCAAAGCCACTTTATAAACAAACCCGTTTTTTTATTATTCAGTTTGTGTGGTTTTCTTTCCGTTCTTAATTTTTCCCTTCTTCTCCCTCTTTTTTTTTTTTTTTCTTTAAGCAAAGAAATACATGCACCTAGGCAGTTACTTTACTGCTAAGGGATTTTCACTTGGATTCCCTACCTCACCATCCGCTCTGCTCTCTGCCGCTTCTTTTCGTAATTAATATTATCCTTTCACGTGAAATGTAAGAACCCCTGCGACCGCAGTGGAGGGAAACCGCACAAAACGGTGTTATTATGCAAATCACTGGGCTTGGATGCGGAGTGGCTAGGGAACTGGGGTGCACTTTTCCTCAGACCCTCTCTTTCGGAGGGAGGAGGGGGCTGTGTGGAATGGGAGGAGGACGCTGGTTATGAAATGAATGGCAATGTGTGGAGTAGGAGTGCATGGTGAGAGTACACTTTGGGTGGTGGTGGAAGCAGAGGCGGCATGGTAGCTAGGGCTGGGTGGGCAGGGGCTGGAAGGCGGAAAATTGTTGCTTTTAAGGAATATAGGGATGCGGCTTGAGTGTGAGATACAGGAAGGATAGATGTGAAATGATGGTCGATAGGATTTTTAAAGCTAGGTGCCTCTTGATTTCTTGATAAATCTTTGCCCACCTCTCACCCCTCTGTCATCATTTCTGTAGTTGTGGGAAAGATAAGTTGATCGAATTTATTTGTCCCTGGGTAAAAGGAATCTGGAAGTAAGACACAAGTAGACGCACAGGCGTGCAAAACCCAGTCGGCCTTTGGAGGATTTAAATGAGGTCAATGAACCATCTTTCAGCAAGTTCTTGGAATGCATCCTGTCTCCTATCCTCCAGGTTATATAGACTGGGACGTATTTTATCTATGCATGTTTATGAATGTAAAAGAAGAGATAGTGGACAGAATTTTCCTGAATTAACTAACTGACCTTGCAGAAATATTTCTTACAGTATTTTGTGGTAATTTTGTGTGTTTTACGTTGGATGTAAATTTCAGATATGTCATGTGCCAGAATCCCCGAAAAAGCAGACAGCCTTCTTCCTGCTTACGCTGCCTCGTCCCATTTCCCACCGCTCACACCCTCACCCTCTCACAAGTACCCCAGGTGGCTGACACATTACTTAGGTTTCTAATCCATGCTGAAACATGCTCCTAGATACCCCACTTCACCTCTCAGTAACTTGCATTTCTCAGCTCTGAGTGTGTGTGTGTGTGTGTGTGTGTGTGTGTGTGTGAACGCGCGCGCGCGCCCGCGAGTGCGCGCGCTCGCTCCATGCCGGGTAGTGGGAGCGTGATGTGGGGAAATCAGTTAATTTGGTGATTGCGATGAAAATTCGACACCGCTGGATGTGTTTTCCCTGCCAATCTGTGTGTGTTGGCCCTGGCACGTCATTGCACACACTGCTGGTCTGGTGTGAGAAGATTATTTATTATAGAGCATGTGGGCAATGGACTGCACTTGGGGGTCGCCTCCTCTCTGCCTTCAACATTTCCCGTGAATTGTCTATTCAGTGCACTGAAAAATAACTGTCTGCTGGTGTCTCATTCTCTCTCAGCCTGGGAGAGGATTTACTCTTTCTGTACCAGGGGAGATTCCATCAGCTGCATTCTCTTTTATTAAGGGCATGGGTCTCTTTTATTAAGTATGTAAACCAATTATTTAAAAAGTGCTGCTTATCACAGCAGAGGAGGGGTGGTGGTGGAAGGGGTGTGGGTATGCCAGAGAAAATGCACCACTGAACCAACAGCAGCACCAGCATCAGGTCCAAATATGTAAATAAATAAGCGTCCTATACAGCAACCAGGGAAAGAGCACCAGCCCAACAATGTCTGTGTACTTATGAGCATCTTAGATCAGGCCATATTAATACACCAAAAAAGAGAAGAGGATTTAAAGAAGAAGAAGAAGAAGAAAAAAAAAAAAAAACTAGAAGGGGAGGGGGCACAAAGCACCATTGGATTGTCTTCTCATGTTTATGGCTGCCTCACATTTATCAAATACTGCTCCACAGACACATCACACTTTGTTGATATTGTCAGTCCCTGCTCAAACAAATTGCTCATGCCTTCCTTGTCTTAGTCTTGGCTAAAAACATTGCTTCAGGGTTCAGGTTTATGTTTCTCCCACAACCCTACTGTTTTATTAGGACTTAGTTAGGTTGTAAAATGAAAGCTTTATTTCCTGGACACAGATTAAGTACTTAGCAGGTCTTTCCTTTCTATGTGCAGAGAAAGCAGGGTGGCTGGGGAAATAGTGAGCAACTGATTTTGGCTAGAGGGAGTCTGCTCTGCCTGCTAGTAGTTATGACTAGGCAAATACTATAGGCAGTCTACACCTTCTTATTTTAGCTTTATTAGAACTAGAGTGGTATTCTGTCACGTAAATAATATTAATCAACTTATTTACCCTTCGTATTATTATCCCCTTTCTTGTGCTATGCCTTATTTTAGACAAGAAGACTCATTTGAATATATCTTCTCTGTGTTTTACACTGTCACAAATATTTTCCTTTTTCTGGGATGCAAAATCAACCTTTTGCCTTGTTAATATGTAGAGTTAATGAGCCAGTGGTAAGAACCAAGTCAATGATAAAATAAGTTTTTAAAAAAAGTATTAAATAGTTCTAATTCTACATCATCTACTAGTTTGCCCTCAATGGAGTCTTAGGAAATAGAAATAGATTGTTACATGGAAAATAAACATGTTTCTGACCAAAGTATAACTTGGAAGTTTACTAAGGTAATGAAATTTGCTTCAGTGTTAATTAGTGGGGCATCCTTTCTTATTTTCCCCCATCACAGATAGAGGAAAAATCTGGGATAAGGGTAGGGAACAGTGTAGAGAAATGAATTTCTTTAGATGGAGGTGTGCAAAAGCTTGCCACCTGTAACTAAAACCTCTCTTGGTTACAGAGTAGATCCAGTTCAATTGCTAACCCTGGCTAAAGCTGTATCCCTTTCCATGCCTGAGGGGGCACTGCAAAGATGGAGACTGTCTTGCTTAGCACAAGAAAACAGTCCTAGAAAGGGCAAAAAGGAAAGGACACAATCTAACCCGAAAATAGACATGCATAGAGATTTTGTTGAGAAGTTTGTTTCCTTTTTAGAGTTAGTCTTCCAGAAAAACACATTCAACACACATCCTGGGAATTTAGAGTTTGGTTTTGTTTTGTATTGTTTTGTTTTCCATGAGACATTTTGGTAAATGATTTGTTATGGCTAGAAAGAAAGACTTTCAAATTGAAGGTCAGTTGGACGTACATGTTGCTTGCCTCAGTATGAGGCATGAACACCCCCCTTACATCTTCAGAAAGTATATTATAAAATGCAAAATACAGTTAATAAAATACTGATACTACTTCCTAAAAGCATGTCTCTCCCATTCCTTTCCTTCTACATGTAATAACCTTTGTCTTGTCAAACTCATTTCTTACGTTGAATGTAGTTCCTGTATTCTGCCTTTTTTTTGTTTAACAGCTAAAACCTTGAAAAGTAGAATCTGTATGTTAGAGCCAATGACTATGATTTAAATAGTCAAACCCCAGACACTTAGTGATTAAGAAAATCTGCCTACAAGTATGAGTAGTTTCTGGACTAATGTTCTATCAAGATATGGAAGCCTACTTCATCATCTTTTCCCCATTTCTACAACTATTAAAACTGTGGAAGCATAATACAACAAAAGTAAGCATTAGTTGAGAGGCCTCTTTCTGCCTTCTCCACTAGAAGATCAGATACTTGAGAACTATTTGCCCCACATTTAAATAGTGAGATGCTTTTTTTTGTTTTTTAAGAAAAAATTCCTGAATCATTTAAAGATCAAATGGAAGTGCAAAAATGCTGGAAGAGATCTGAATCAAGCATTTTAAAGTGGCCCCAAATCAACACCAAATAATATCAATTTTCTTTTTAAAATAAGGTATCTATGGGGTATCAGATAATTGAGAAAAGTAAGATTTATTTATTATGAAGGATTTGGGGTACATTAATAATATAAATGGACCTATCATATTGATGTTTTATTTGATCATGCTGACATGCGTTCCATGAGATTTATTAAGAAAGAGCCCTCATTTTAATAGGTTGGTTAAACATCCTTGGCAAAATCACCCATTGTGTAACAGCTGGCTGAGTAGGTTAAGGAGACAGTGAGAAGGAAAATCACAAACCAAGGAAACTGAAGTTAGAGTTCTTTGTGGAGTTGGCAGATCTTGGTTTGTATACCCTCCTAAGACAGCTCTAGTGCCCAATGATTATTAAACTTAAGCTTCCTGAGGGCAAACCCTGTACCTTTGTTATCTTTGCAATCTTCTTATTCTCAATTTAGTAGATGCATAATAAATATAGTATTGGATTAAAATACTAGGTATGTCCAAATTAGTTCCTATGGAGTTAAATAGTTTCTTGTCTTCATAATCTATCAGCACTTAAACTTTGTTCAATAATGCCACAAGAGTTAATGTTAATATTTTGTAGGCTGTTTTGGTTTAGGAAACAGTTTTCCTATAGAAAAGTATATAGTGATACCTCTTGATATACATCTTTAAATGAATACAATCTGATCAGTTGTTCTTGCCATGACATTTTCCTACCCATTTTTTTTTCTTTTCCTTGATTATAAATCCCCGATATTTTGCATTAGATCAGATCACCAACTCATTTCGTGAAAAAAAAAAAAAAATGAAAGGCAAGATTTAAATTCACTGATTTAACCTAAAATATTTAAAAGGACAAGTTCATTGCCAACATTTTATTTGAAAATGTCAAGCATTTTTGGAGTGTAGTTCTGTAGTATCAAAGAAAGGCATCTCTGCAAATTCCTTGTATAAAGAGGTGGGTGAGGATTAACCTAGAGCTGTGGCAGCTGAAGCCCCCTGCTGTGTGATGATGCAAATGGCATCTCAGGCCTAATGTGCTCTGCAGCGGCAGGCGAACACACAGGAAAGCAGTCATGTGGCATGAGTGAAATGGGAAGTCTTTTCAAAGCTTCTGGTAGTCACAAACCATCCTTCAGTTTTCCATAACCAGAAATAACCCAGGGTATTTCTAATCACGTGAGCTCATGACAAAGAATAAGAAAAAAATACATATTTTATTTAGAGATTAATCTAATAAATAAATCCTAATAAAATTATCAATGTTCTCATCAGATAAATTGTGGATATTTTATTTTCTTGCAAACTATCAGGGACACAGGCCAGTTTAGTGAAGATGATAGCAAAGTTAAAAATAGGATTTCTATGCAGTTGGTTGTATGTGTTGGACATAATAAACATTAGACTAGGAAATATTCTGTTATCTTTCTCTTCTTTTAGTGAGTAAGGAGTCAGTCCCTTATTGTGGTTTTGGGGTTTTTATTATTATTATTATTATTATATTATTATTATTATTATTATTATTTTATTATTTCATGTATTTCATATGCATTTCATGTATTCTGAGAATACAGTAGTTAAAAGAAATAGAAATTAACTGTTCAGTGTCTGTTCATGTAGTTTAGTACCATGAAGTGGAATTTGTGGTAACATAAAATCAGTAGAGAATATTTCCTCTCGGAACAATATTATTTATCACAGGCAACAGCAGCAAATAGGTCCCTTAATAAAAGTAATACTTCTAGAACAGTTGTTATGGGCAGCCTATCAGGGAGGCATATCAGATAACAGAAACTAATGTAGCTGTGTTTATTTTTATCCCGTTTGTTAGAAAACAAAATAATTGAACATATTATGCATATTTTCATTCAAGATATGAGCCCAGTTGGTTCTGTTAACATGCTCAGTGGGTTTCTTTAAACAGATATAAAATTATTATCATATTAGAAGTATATAGTATGTTTAAAAATTAGGAAAGTAAATATTCTGCTTAATTAGGTATCAGTTAAATATTAATGTCAAAATCAGAGGTGTAATTATTGAGAAAGGAAATATTCCTCAATCATTTATCTCTCTATATACACATATATACCAGTTTAAAGTGCACAGTTATTTTTAGGACTGAAGGGTATCTTTATAATTTTGTAAGTAATCAGACTTTGGGGTTCTCAGGGATGATGTGTGAGGAAAAGGCAAGAGTTTATTTTGTTTGCACTCAATTACTTTCCTTTACCCTTTTCAGGAAGGTTAAAAAGTATATTTTTGAACAAATTTTCTTAGTGTTTAACAATGATTAACATTTCCACTTAAAAACACACAAGCAAGATTTACAATTTCTGAATTTGCAGTAGAGCTGAGCATCTATTCTGAATCTTCTTTTGTGCTTACGAAACTGAGTGATGAGACCCTATGGCTACCTGAATAGACACAGGGCTGAGGTTGTAAGGAGATCTGCCTTGGAGAAAGCTGGCTATTAATTATTCACATTCTACTTTAGAGGTCTTTGAAGTAAATATTAAGACAGTCATTATTCAACATTGGGGATAACTCTTTCTAAGTCAGCAAATAGTTTTTACTTGAATTTTTAAATTATCTTTCAGCGATTTGAAAGCTGAAGGGGAAGCGCCTGTTTAGTCCTAAACAGTTATTCTGGGGGCTAGAAACTGACGTCATTAGGAATTGTTTAGGAAATAAAAATAAAGAATCATTTGCGTTGAGGAACATAAAATCTTAAAGCTAAGAATGATCAAATAGTGCTAATCATTTCACACGAGAAAACAATAGTCTTTTATTGGCCAAATTGATCCCCTAATAATTTTATTGTGTTTGATGATGGTTTATTTACTGTAACGGTGCATTCATTGTCTATCTAGTGTCATCTTTGGAAGTGGAGTGAGAAAGCACCTTTCCGGACAAGGATGTTCTGCCAAGTGCTAAGTGTATAGCTGTTCTATTGATTCCGTGTAATTTATAAAACCAATTAATTTGTTCTTATAAAGAAATATTTTTGGCTTCTTTGCCAAAAGTGTCCGCCTTTAAAAATCCAAGTGACTCCCATAAGGTTTACTTAAATGCCCAGAACTAAAATTTATAGTGTGTAAAATATGTTTTTACTTTCTTAATGAATT
Organism: Panthera uncia; assembly: GCF_023721935.1. Classification (NCBI taxonomy): domain Eukaryota; kingdom Metazoa; phylum Chordata; class Mammalia; order Carnivora; family Felidae; genus Panthera; species Panthera uncia. The sequence continues at coordinate 36,861,914 of NC_064810.1, forward strand.
CGTGTTTTACATGAACCCCCCCCGAGAGAAAATGCCCATGACACCTCTATTTTCCATTCATTTTCATACCTTATATGCCTCCTGCTTCCCAATCTTAAGGAATATACTTAGGTTGAAATGAGAGATGATTAGAACATTCGTACTTAAAAGCAAATAAAAAATGTACGATAAGCTTATTAATTGTCATTCCTTTACTGCTATCTATTTTATGTGTTGAAGTCTGACTAGTAACTCAGCTTCCTTTACACTCTCCAGGTATATAATATCCCTCCAATCCCGAACATGCTACCAACCTGAAAGACCTATTAAAAGTAATTAACGGGGAATAAAGAATGGTTAAAGAAAGGGGGTTTTGCTAAAGCCTGTATATTGGATACGTACAGATTGGGTGATTTTCCTTTCAACCTCCAATGTTTTAGCAAGGATAAAACACATACTGTGTGCTTTTACTTGTTTTTGTTATTGCTATTACTGCATTTTGTGAGAGTTCAACCTCCTTAGCTTCATAATAAAAATGGCAAAAGAAGAAGGAAGGAATGTGAGTCAGCCAGCCAAACACACACAGAAACGCCTGGCAAAGCTGACTAAATTAGCATATGCTAGGCTGAGTATTTCCCTCTGTTGTTACATAATCCCTTTCTAACACGAAATCAGTTCTCATACTTAACCCTTTCAGGAGGTTTGGAATTCTCCTACGGTTATATTTTCATTTTGCATTATTTATTTTCTCACGAATTGTGTAAATCATCCATTGAGGGCTTTTATGTCAAGTTCTTTTTTCCCCCCTCTTCAGTCTTTCTGTATACAAATGTTCCATTCTGTGCCCAACTTCAGGATTCAAGAATCAACTTTTCTATAGCTTTCACTGAGAGGATCTAATTAGCATTTTAGGCTCTCTTTGCTCATGTGCAGCTTTCTTTAGAAAATGTATTAGTTCTATGAGGTTCCCCTAAGGATTCATAATACTCTAGTTTGTTACATGTACTGTGATATTCAGTGTGCCTTAATTATGCACGTGTCCTCATTTCAAAGCCTTTTCAGGGATCATGTGGGATAGAACAGGGGTCTGGCTGTAAGTTCACTGTCATGTATTAATGTGTAGGTGGTATTCAGAGAAGGATGTTTCTGAAGGCAATTATATATCTATGACTCCAGTATAGCAAGCTGTTACATTCTACGCTTACTAGTTACCCTGCCAAGGCAGAATGAAATTCACCATTGTGATACATAATACAGTATCTGTTATTTCTAAATAGTTCTTTGCCCTGGGAATGAAATAAAATAATGAGTGAAAATGTGTATCCCTTATCTTGAATAGGGATTGTTCCTTTCACTCTCTTAAAAACAAGAATCAAAAAATGTTCCTAAATCAATACTCTATTCCCTAACTATCCTATTAACACATTTACTATGGTGGGATCTTGAAGTTATACTGGTTATTATTTGAGGCTATAGATTTTTAGATAATATTAATTGCCTGCAATCGCATGGGCTCCCAAATGTCGGTGCACTGCCAAATCTGAGACATGATTTTTTCAGTTTTTGCTTTGGATGTAATTTGGACAACTGTGAAAGTGTATAGGGACATTGAACTAAACACACACACACACACACACACACACACACACACACACACAGAAAGAGAGAGAGAGAGAGAAGTACATGAGAGAGAGAGAGAGAGAAGCACATTTTTTTTAAATAACTTCATTTGTAGAGGGATGATTATAAGAACTGACTTATTTAGTACATGTCACCATTTATAAGGAGAATATTTTCTACATTGCACGAGTTTGAGAATGTACCTATTTTAATTGTACCCTTTGAGTTGTATTCCTCTATGTATGATATCATCAGAAAATTTGAGTTTAATTTCTAAATACACTCTTTTTTTCTTTTATTTATGCCTGTTGCAAAAAAAAAAAAACCTTTTGTAAGTTAATATATACTAACAAGTAACCAATTTTTGTTTTGTTATTTTACACAACTGCATATTTGTAGCCATATTATTATTAATTATAGCTTAAAAAAATATTATTCTCTGGGAACCCACTGGAATTTTTTATTATGAAAATTTTTTACCAAAATCTGATGTGTTTAAGTAAACAAAAGAAGGCCATCTGTCCATTATTATTTGAAATTTTATGTCTTCTTATTGCATGAGAGAACTAAGCATTTTATTTTGTCTATGCTATGATCTATATAACCCCTTTGTATATTTTTATTATAGCATTTTGAATGTTTGGTATTAATCTATCTGTCTGCTCTAGTGGACTATAACCCCCTAGAGTACAGGGTCTCAGTCTTCATTTTGTTTCAAGTGCCTAATCTAAGGTCTGGTCTGTGTCTTTTTTTAAATGTTTTCATCCCACTGATTGATTATTTCTCTTCCAATCCATTTAATCTTGACACATCACTTTAATTGGATCCAAATAATATTTAAGTATTTATGCTATAACTGCCAAAATGCCAATACAGTACTCTGAATAGAATAAATATTTGCAATGAATTTTCATTTGTATTTAATGTACAGGGAGAAGACAAAAATGGATACTAAGAAACACACACAATTCTAAATAATGACATACTTCACAAAAATATGGGATCATTACTTTCAGTTAGGGTAAGCAGTTCAATTTTTCACTGAAAACATTTGTCTCATAGCTTTGAATCTTTCTTATTTCTCTGGGCATCATAACTCCTCATCTTTTTTCACCTACTAAAGATTTCTATCCCTAGCCCCCAAAATATTCCTCATGATGACTTTAGGTAAACATGAGGCAAATCATCTTATTGTTCTACTTAGAGTAGCTGGTATTTCCGGATAAATGTATAAACAAAGAGGAATTACAAACTGACCTTGATCTGCCAGATTATCAGTGGGGACTGACCTGCTTTTGTTATTGCCAAGCTGGAGAGTAGACATTCTCTGAGTAGTCTCTGAAGTACAGACTCCGGGTGCATTTTTCTCTCAGTTTAACTGGGGGAGATTACACCTGTTTTATTTAAAAGGCCTTCTAAAGAAAATCCTAAATAGTGTGTGTGTGTATGTGTGTGTGTGTGTGTGTGTGTGTGTGTGTGTGTGTATTTTAATGCTTAGTCATACTTCTGCAATTGAGGACACATGTTTGCTGTGGTTGAATTTGATTTATTTCCCTTTTAGCATTTTGAAAGACAGTGGGAGGTAGGATGAGAATATTAACTGCTTTTTGAAGAGAATTTAAATATAGTTACTGGAAGCTGAACACCAAGGGAGAAAAGACTTTCTACAATTTGCAGTGACTCTATTTCCACATAAACTATCTTAAGAATGCTTTTTCTTACAAATCCCAGTGAAATGTAGCTTTTCTTAAGTCACATAGTTTGTTTTTTTTTTTCAAATTTAAAAAATCAATTTCTCTGATGTCTTTTGGATGTTTGGCTGTTTAATGACTTTGGATATCTGAAAAGATATGATTAACTAGGCTAACTTAAGATTTACCTTACTACAGGTGCTGAAATCACTGTATCATCGTCATGTAGAAATGCACATTCAGTAAATAAATATCCAAAGTAGACTAAACTAGTTCAATTTATTAAGTGTTATTGCCACTTTATGGAGTTGATATCAAGAATTATATTCTCCCATAGCTACTGTTACTACCTAAAATCTTTATGTTAAAACGTGACTGTCAGTATAATGCAAGAGCTGTAAAAGAATAACCTTCTTAGCATGGCTTCTGTTAAACCCTTGCTGATTGACTTTCCAGAGCCTAGTGAATAAAAGGGAACGTAGGTTGGGAACCAGTTTTGGTTGACTATTTTTATTCACTGTTATGATGAAAAAATATTTTAATATGTTACTGAAATTTCATTATATTGAGCATATTCTTATGAATCCATTTAGAAGCTACATATTGTAATTTTTTATGTGTAATCACTTAGTATCTGAAAAACTGGAAACATGAGAAAGAGTTACACCTTCATATTTCTCAACAGTGTTAGCCATAATGATCACTGAGAAAGTGAACTTTTTAGTTTGATATAATAAGGAAAGCATTTCAGACCAACATTTTTGCCCAGTCACCAAATAATTATTAAAAAAAAATTTAATGTTTATTTATTTTTGAGATAGAGACAGAGCACGAGAGGGGGAGGGACAGAGAGAGAGGGAGACACAGAATCTGAGGCAGGCTCCAGGCTCTGAGCTGTCAGCACAGAGCCCAATGCGGAGCTCGAACCCACAAATCGTGAGATCGTGACCTGAGCCAAAGTCATAACCTTACCTGAATGAGCCACCCAGGCACCCCCAGAGTCACCAAACTAAAAACTATGTCCATTATATCCTTCAAAAGAATACTGCGCAGAATGTATTCGCTTTATAGAAAGATTTGATGCTAACTAACATGAAAAAGCATTTGTGTGTTGAGTAACATTTACAAATATATTTTTAAAGGTCAAGTAAAATTTATAGAGGATAGTTTCATGTCCACTGACTCACTTTTTTTTTTTAACATAGAAATGCTACAGGTTAGGTTAGACTGATGGTATTTTGCAACTTCCATTCTCTGTACCCTTTCACTTTTATGGAATAGCTAAGATAAAGGTATTGATGCAGGGATAAGTTCACAGTTTTTTAGAGATCTGGTAGAGATCATTAAAGTGAGATTTCCTTTACATCTTTGTTTTGCTTTACCCAATTTTATTGGCTATACAAGTACAGACTACTAACAAAGCAGAACAGGCTATCCTTGAAGGATAACACAGCATAGAGGTATATTTTGTAATAAACAACTATGTTTGATGGATGGGTGTGGACAAGTTGGGAAGACGTTCTTTTTGTCACTTAATGGTGGTCTTAGTATAAGCTAACAGTAAAGTTGATATTTCCTCCTAAGACTTAATTCAAATCATTTTTGCGTACCAAATGGAGAATGGGAGTAACTTGGTGAATAGAGGAAGAGGCAATAATATAAACCCCTGATCCTTGAGTGGAACGTAGGCAGCAGCCATGCCAAACTACTGTTAGTGTCGAAGCATTAGTGAGGCTGGCCTGGTGGGTGGATGTCTTTTCTTTTGTAGTGAGAGTTCTCTATTCTGTAGAGGGAGGTGATATCATTGGACTAATTCAGACTTTGATTTTTGGAAGTGCCCTGCAGCAGTAAGACATAATGGTAGGAATCAAAAGACCTAAGTTCTCATCTAAGCCATGCCACTATTTTAGAGACCTTGAGCAAGTTACTTCGGCAGCTTAGTTTCTCCTGTAGACTGAGAAATTGGAACCACGTCCATTCTTTGATGATGTGTTGTAGAAGAATGTTATGGATGATTGAGAACTGCAGAAATGGCATTTTTCTTTTCACTTTTCACCTGATGATAATTTGTAACACATTGTAGCATTAACTATGTGCTCATAAAATACCTTTACTAAAATTTAATTTTTTATATCTATACATGCATTGCTCAATATTTAAAGATTTTCACACATGTAAAGTGTTTTTTTTTTACTCTAATACATGTGTCTGTATAAATTTCAGAGTCTTCTATTTCTGTCAGTGAATTTTATAAATTAATTTGTGGCCATCAGCCTGAGCTTGGGTCATACATTCTTTTTTCATGAAATTACATCAATAGATCAACTTTGAAAATTAGTGAATTGTTGCCATTAGCCATTTTCATTATTAGAGAATAGACTTTAGATTTTGAATTAAATTTTGTTTTTTTTGTATGTGTGCACTTAATGTATGCATGTGTAAATTTTTATAATTGTTTCCTTCTTAATCATTTTCTTCTTCATAGCCTTTGGTTTTCTTAAATCCCCATCCACTGATTTGTTTTTCAACAAATACCTACTTGAAGGCAGTTTTATAAATGCTGGATATGCAAGTGAAGAAGGTGGGAGTGGTTTCTGCCCTCATGGAGCTTATAGTCTAGTAGCTGACACATGGGATAAACAAATAAAAATATGTAAAACCCTATCTTTTTTTTCTGAAATAAAAATTCCGTGTTTGTAGTAATGTGTATTCAATAGCTACACAGTGTGGCTATATCAATGAAGATATGACATCACTGATTTAACAGCATTACTATAAACCTCACTGAGCTTTTAACATTTTTTATTTAAGGTTAGGTTAAAGAGCTCTCATTTCCTCCAATCGTTTATCCTGAAAACATTCTCAGTATGATTCCAGTGTCTTTCTTTTTTTTATTAATACAAGTTGAAAGAAGCCGATGAGTGAACAAGAAATATTCAAGCATGCTCTATTCTAACTGATTTGTTCAAGAGGATGATTCATTTAATTTCATAAAGGCTCAGCGGGCCAGAACAGTAGATGACCAGGTCAGCAGAGGGAATGTAGGGGAGAAGAGGTCTGTGAGAAGGATCTATGTAACAAGCAACAATATTTAGTTTTTTAGAGCTGAAGTTCTGCTTGAGCAATTCTGATGTTACCAGCGACAGTCATTTAAAGAGCTGCTGATGCCTCAGGGAAAACATTTTTAAAGTGTCCTATCTAGAAACAATGTTCCTTGTACTGTGTCATATATATTAAAACTCCATCCCTTGCTTATATTACAATACTACATTCTGCCTGATTAAAACCTGTGCTACTATAATATGGGTTTCTTGAGACTGCCGATTAAATGTTATTGTTGAAATCTTTCCTCCTGCTCACACTGCTCTGAATATGATTGAAATAGGAATCACCTGATAAACAAAACTGGAGAACAGATGAGAATACATTTAAAAACTTTAAAAATAAAATGAATTTTAGATAAAATTATGTACAATTTTAGAATATATAAAATCATATACATGGATTACAAATATTCTTGATATCTTTATATTATTTCTTATAGAATTTAGCTCTGACTGATGACCTCAACATGCAAATGATGTCATATTCCTAACAGATTGTATGGCATTTTCTAATATTATTATTAATTGCCCATTGCTGTCCCTGAAGTAGATGATATATGTCTTGTAGTAGATAGCGTAAAAAAAATTTTTTTTTTAAATATATACATTGGGGATCATAATGGTGGTGGTCAAGCATGTACAGTTATTCTGTTTAGAGATTTATTTATCTGGATTACAAAAAACAATACAATGCACAGCTTAAAAAAAACCCTCAGCTTAACCATTATCTTTAATTTTGCTTTTTTTTTTTCTTTTAAAGGAACTTTAAAATTAAAGCAATTCAAGTAAATGCTCTATTGCAGGTGATAATTTTCAAGAACTTAGTTTTATCTTAAATGATTTATTTTGAAAATACATTCAGTTCTCCAAAGTAAGTCAGAGATGCATGCATATTTGGAAGCTTTTCTATAGAGAACTAGGTGGTGCTGTTCTGTCATCTTTGTGTCTTAGTGACTTCTTTGGTCCTATTCTTGATTCATTAAACACTTTCATACAATGGTAAGTGCATTAGGTAAGATATAGTCTTGTAGCATTAATTTTTATTAACCAAGTTTACATAGACCTTACATGTTTGTTTTCAGTAGTTTTTTCATACCATAGAAAAAACTTTCTTCCTAAGCAGTAACATTTATCATAATTTACAAGTTCTCTCTTTCTTTAAGGTTTAAGATAATCTGAAATCATCAGATATTTGTTATTAAGTGTTTTAAAAAATGTGGCCCTTGGATATTTTATTTGTCAAAGTTCTTACTATTAATTGATTTGGAATTTAAAGCGATGACATTTTTGTACCCTTTGAGTTGATTTAAAGTAAAAATGCCATAAATATATATAAGTTCAAGGAAAAGACTTTTATTATTTGAAATACTAAACATTGAATTAAGCCTTTAAACAAAATAAATAAGAAAACTTCCCTTGAAAAGAAATTGTTTGCTTAATTTACTTCTTTGTAAGAAAACTGACCTCAATTAGGCTGTCAGTTAATCTTTTCATGTTTCAAGATATCATTAAGTTAATTGTGCCTCTCAGTGATCTTGTGGTACCCAATAGTCAGAAATAAAATAACACACTTACTTAAACCTAATTAACAAAAAAGTTATTCCACTGCCCATGTATACTTAGGACACTGGTATATCTGAGGTATATTTTCTTGGTAAGAGTTATATAGCTCTTTTCAGATACATTTAGGTTTAGGAAATGCAGATAAGAGAAAACTGAAAAGAATTACAACTTTTTTGTATCAGAAATCTTCTCACGCTATATACAAGGAAATTCAACTTATGTTTCTTAATGACTTTACAATGCCTTTGGGAAAAAGTATATCATATAATTTATTATCCAATGAAAATATGGACATAAAATAAAGATGAAGTACTTCAAGAGTTCTACTCATGTGACTCCTTGTGGAATCACAGTCGTATCATGTTGACTGAGGACAAAAGTAATTTCTATCCTTCTTTATTTCTGATATAACAAATCCTTCTTGGTGCTATTTATGTCATAAAACATTTAAATTTTACCCTAATAGAAAAGTGAATGTTATTTAGAAAACTCTTTGTGTTTTCTGTTATCTCACAAATCTTATCTGTGGAAGACAGAATCAATATGGAATTTCAGAATTGTTCCATGGCATGCCATTTTACAATGAAGAGATAATCTCTGAGATGAACATCTTCTAGGCCAATAAACCTAAGTGAAAGTGCTCTTAGACTTCTGTACTCATGTCTGAACTTCGGGCCTCATGAAATAAAATGGAAGTCACAAGTATTAAGATGAATGCCAGTCATTCAATCCTTGTCAACTAAGAATTCAGAATGAGGGAACTGTATTCAGAAATTGGGATTATTCATTCACACAGAATGTCGTGATTATCTATTAAATTTTCTAAGAAAGCTTAGCCAACTCTCCTTAAAATGTGAAGAAACCTAATAATAAGTAGATAAAAAATTTAAGATTATATAAAATGTCAGTATTTATGTTTTTGGTTTTAATTATTTGTATTATAAAAAATACCATCTAGCTTTTAGATACTATCATCATGAAAGTAAAACTTAGAATAGAAAAAGAAATTATGAAATAGTCATAGATTTGCCATATTTACATGCTCAAAATTATGCAGTGTTTTTATGATAATGAATATCCACTTTTTGATCACTGACATTCTGGCAGCAATATTCAATTTTAACATGTTAGATACTAGATTTACAGTATAGAAAATTAAATGACACTGTCATCAGACCCAAAGCTTTTTAGATAGCCTATTTTTTAAATATACCACACTTCAAATAAAGCATGATACTTGGTAAAAATATCTAAATCCTAAGTGAAGATATTTCAAAATTATTTTCCTTCCAGAATATAGAAAATATAGTTTATTTTACTGTATTTCTTAAATATAAAAAATACAAAAATGTATATTATAATTTTGGTGACTGCTTATTGTTTTAGAAGTAAAATCAGAAGAGAAGAGAGTTACACATTTCTGGCAATATGCTTTCTCCTTGGACTGGAGCTCCAAAATTAACACCAAAACTACTCCTTGCATTTTTCATAATTTCTTGTGGTCATTATTTCTTGGAGAGCTAATATTAGAAAAAGAGGCTTTCTTTACAATTATTTTTGATGATGATTAATCTCAGGCAATGTAGCATAAGCCATTGATTATTAGTAACCAGTGACAGCGAACAGATTACTTGGCATGTCATTTTTTTTTTTTTTTTTCCGAAGAGCCTCATCTTATCTTTCCAAATGCTCCTTTGGAAACTTCTGTAGAGGTTTCTTTTCATCTTGCCACATTTTATCACTGATGAAAGATTTATATCTCATGGATCTAAAGGTGTTTTTCACTTTAAAAGGTAGACTGAAGAAAAACAACAACAATAAGTATGGGATTTCTGGATTTATTTTGATATCAGAGTGGGAAAGCAGAATAGGTGGAAAAGAGATAATTATAAGAATAAAAGCAACCGTATAGTGGAAAGGGGGGATGTAGATCTTTCATACCTTAAGCATATTTTTCTTTCAAATAGAATCTCCAAATGAGGCTAGATATAAAGCTATAGTTAATATCAACAAATTAAATTGTTATGGACCCAATGGATACAGGCATCCTACATGATGAAAGAGATTAGAATAGAACTAAGTAAGAATTTTGGATGGCCTTTGGTGCGTCAAGTCCAGAACCTAACTGTAGTGGGATAATACAGGTAATGAAAAATTCTAATAGTGTAACAGGTAGGTAAAATCGATATTAACCACATATGATTGAAAACAACACAGTGAATAACCTTTGGGGAAAATATCTTACCACAAACTTAATACACTCTCATGTACAACTTATAACAAACTGAGAACTTTCTAAATATATCTCCCCTAGTTGGCTTTGTGTCAACATCTAGTATATCTTAATTAATACTCTAGTCTTATCATGTTGGTATTAATATGACTGGAAGTGACGGAATACAATAATTAGAAAGTATTTGTGTTTTGCAGGTCAGGCCCAGGAGAAGCTCTTCCTAGGGTAGCTCTACAGTTTAAAAATTGTCAACTTTTCAAAAAGTATTTTATTAGTGGCTACATACGTTCAGAGGTGAAACTGGGAAAAACATGACAACAGAATAGTTCTTAAAAACAAAACAATTGTGGCGCCTGGGTGGCTCAGTCGGTTAGGTTTTTGACTTTGGCTCAGGTCATGATCTCAGTTTGTGAGTTCGAGCCCCATGTTGAGCTCTATGCTGACAGCTCAGAGTCTGGAGCGTGCTTCAGATTCTGTGTCTCTCTCTCTCCTTCTCTATCTCTACCCCTCCCCAACTAGTGCTTGCACTCTCTTTCTCTTTCAATCAAAAATAGTTAAAAAAATTTAAAAAAAACAGAACAATGGTTTAAGTATTGGTTTGTTTTCATGAAACACTGACCTCAAAACAAAACAAAACTTACAAAAGCAGTCTCTACATTTAATTCCTAATATGTCAATCAGCAGGTGTTCTAAAGGGACAATTGTTTATTTCAAACTAAGATCATTAAAATGGGAGAGAACTTGAGATTTTAGGGAGCTACCTTTACTTATCCAAATCTCTAAAATAAAGTAAAAACTTTTGGAAGAGAATAAAGTCACTTAGAAAAAATATTATCTTCTCATTTTATTTAAACAAACAAAAATGGTGTAAATTATAGAGTTATGATAAGCATTTAGAAATGAAACAGTTGTATTTGGTGATCAAAACATCAAGAGATGAATCTATGTGTGCCAATACTATAAAGTAGTCCCCTTGACATTATCTAAGACAGTAGCATCACTATCAGAAATTATCTTATTGTCTTAGTGTTTATATATTCTTCCTTTTCCATATAGACACTAAACTCTGTGAATACAGGAACATTGTTTAGAATACTCTCTGTCATTCAGTTGTTCAATAATTTTTTTGTGCATGAACTGGTATGATGGTCTTGATTTACTTTTTAAATCAAAGACTATTTTTAGCAATTTTCTATGGTGAACAGAAACCAAATTAACAGCTGTACTTCAAATATATCTAGTTACGATTAGTTATAATTTAGTAGCACTCTCTAAATCCTTTTTTAAAACATATCATGTTCCATCTTTGATTATAGATTATTACTTATTTAAGAATGTTTGTAATTACGTTTTGTTTAGACTTGAAATAAAGCACAATACTGCTGTTGCTCATTTAAAACAATGAAGGAACATAGAGTAGGGTAATTTACTTGCTAAAATGTCATAAGAACATTTTTAAAAGTATCAATATATTGCCTATTTTACCTGTTTATCATTGCAAGTTCAGGGTGTGTGTGTGTGTGTGTGTGTGTGTGTGTGTGTGTGTGTACATGTGTATTCTTTATATCACAAGTTTGTCTGAAGTCATGGGATTATAACTGCATTATGCGAAAAAAATAAAACCAAAGATTATAACAGGTCATAGGGGAAATTCTGCATAAGGAACTTGTTATAGCAAAATTGGATGAAAGTTTAAAATAAGACCTGCTGTTCTTTAGATTTAAACATGATCTCATTTCACCCTATTTAAATCTTATTTCAGAGGCAGCATAGTGTAAATGGAAAGTACAAGGGATAGAGCATCAAGAATTGAATTTTGGATGATGACTGGGCCACTGGCTCTCTCCATCACCTGGGGAAACAGCTCATCTGTCTAATGGTCAGCTATTCAGAGGGTGTTAGACTTGGATCACTTCCAAGGTCTTTTTTCAACTTGAATACTGACCAATTCAGCAGTTAAAACAAATGGCTACACTTTGCAAAGGTTAGGATATGATTATGTCTGTATCATTAAATAAAAGCTTTAATTAAACAAAAGTGTTATAAAATGATGAAAGAAGTTACTAGTGTGTTTATAATGTTCTGCTGATATATAATGTGGTTTTAAAATGCATGTACATTGGGCGCCTGTGTGGCTCAGTTGGTTAAGCGTCCGACTTTAGCTCAGGTCATGATCTCACAGTCCGCAAGTTCAAGCCCAGCTTCAGATTCTGTGTCTCCCTCCATCTGCCCCTACCCTGCCTGCACTGTCTCTCTCTCTCAAAAATAAATAAGCATTAAAAAAATTTAAAATGCATGTGCATTGTATGTTTATATGTTCATATATATTTATTCACATTTTGGCATATTATGGATATATAAGTATATAGCCAATAAACCTGTTATATAATTTCATTTGTTTTAAAAAATGCATGTGCATGTATAGATCATCCATTGCATTGTGACTTTTCACCCTGTTCTCTATAAAGAAAGACATGTAGAACTAGGAGAGGGATCACTGAAGAAATATTCATTTATAATACACTTCTAAGAAAAAATTTAATCTATTAGAAATTATCAGGCTTAGATGGAGAAACGAAGCTCAGTCATTCCAGGACTTCAATAAATGAAAATGATTTTACACTAAGTGCCATAAATAATTGTTTTTTATATTCATTAAGGCTCAAAACAAAGACAATGTTCTTAAACTACTCTTAGAGCACTTTAGACTTTAATTAAGAAATAATTTCCAGGAAGGAAAACTAGACTTTAGAATGGAAAGTGGTGAAATACTTTCTTGGTGTCTAAAAGGATAAATGCATTTTTCATCTTTATTGGATGAGTTAAAAGTGTGCTCTCTTAAAGATAAAGTAGGAGAATTGAAGGGCCTCAAATCATGAGTTAGCTCTTCATGAAACTGGTTTGCACAAGTTGTAACTCATCCAAAATTTCACTTTTATCAAATAGAATTTGTTCTTAAGAAAGCCAAACGCTTGTTATTTCCTTTGTAAGTATGTCATTAAATAAAGGTTGTATTGATTAACTTAGAGAGGATTTCATAATAACCTCTAATCGTAATCATACAAAGAGTTAAATTCCCTTCATTACGGAGCAAGGCAAATGCAGAGTGTTTATAGGCGATCGAGAAGGTCAGTACTCAGACTAATTCACCGACAGCCCCAGATGCCTGGTTAAGCTGCCAACACAGTTGCTTTCCGAGTCTGCCAGAAAGTCAGCTGCAGCTGCAGGGAACATTCTTTTTTTTTTTTTTTTTCCCACCCATTGCTAAGCCTGTGGATTTTACAATTGCCACGGAAAGAACTGAATTAGGAAATATAATTCAGGGCGATGATCACCTCACTTACCCTATTAATGTGTTTCAAATTAATTTACTGTGAACAGCAAAATATAAACAGAGAAGAGTGTTTTCACATGTGCATATTCTCAAATAATTCATGTGGTCACATTTTGGAAAGTAACCTGTTGAGACTGTCTTCCAGGTTCAATTCTATCTCTTCATTTTTGGGATTTCTAGTATAGGACAGTAGTAATAATAATAAGCAAAAGCACGAACAGCGGCAGCATTTACTGTTTCATGTTTTATTTTGTACGGTTATCTGCAGTTAGAGAAACATAACCACAGGTTACAGGTGCACAGGGTGTTAGTATGCTGTGTCTTTGCAATTACATAGGACTGCCTGGGCCTCTGATCTTGATTTGCTGTGTAACTGAGCAAGTGACTCTACCTCTTTGAGTCTAAGGTATTTCACCTCAAAAATGAGAAGTGTGTATAAGGTATTGTGAGGGTCAATTAGTTAACAAAGTAAAATTCCTGTATCATCTTCAGAGAATTATGGGCACTCTATAAATTATAGAGGCCTTGTGAAAAAAATGTTAAGTGTTAAATCCAGAATTTGCATTAGGTCCTCAGAATTTTGGTTGCACATTGTTCAGCGGTATTTTGTAACACATTTTTTAATAGAGTATTATAGGCATTAAAAGAAAAGTTACTCCAGTAAGAAAGTTTGGAGAACCTTGAAAAAAATCACAGAGGGGCATGTGGGTGGCTCAGTCTGTTAAATGGCTGGCCCTCGGTTTGGCTCAGGTCATGCATGATCTCCCAGTTTGTGAGATAGAGTCCCATGTCATCGGGCTCTAAGCTAACAGCGTGGAGCCTGCTTCGGATTTTCTCTCTCCCTCTCTCTCTTCCTCTCCCCTGCTTGTGCATGCACTCTCTCTCTCTCTCTCAAAATAAATACACTTTAAAAAAAAGAAAATTCACAGAAAAATGAAAAAGGATATAAAACTACATATTCTTTAACTTATTCTATAAATAAGTGTCAGGAGGAAAGTGGCCATAAAATGTTTTAACAGCAGTCAGTATACTTTTGGATAATTGAGCATTTTGAATATTCAATAGCTATAGAGACAACTTGAAGAGAATGTCCATAGTTGAGTATAGATAGCTTCTACTTGCCTATTTTTCTTTCCTTCCTTCCTTCCTTCCTTCCTTCCTTCCTTCCTTCCTTCCTTCCTCCCTTCTGTCCATCTGTCCTTCTGTCCCTCCTTCCCTCCATCCCTCCTTCCTTCCAAGTAAATGGGAATGTATTGCAAACAGTATTTTTCTCTTTTGAAACTACTAAGCATATTCCTGGAAAGAGTCATCTTACTTTTGTATAAATGGATTTCAGAAACTAATTGAAATCAAATATCAACAACACAGCCAAAAAATGTACTAGTGGGAGCTGTTGCCAAAGTCTGAGGTGGTCAAATTCTCTGGCCTTTCTGGTTTCAAGTACAATTATATTTTAGTGAAAACATTATTTAAAACCACAAGGGAAACCCTGCTCACACTGTCTTAAGTCTCCTTTTAAGCAGGTTTACAAAATATCCACAACTATTAAACTGTGCTATTTGAATAATCTAATCAAATTGTTAAATGGCCATCCTGGAGCTTTGGAGCTGACATGCTAGGCATACATTTGGGATACGAAGATTTGATATCTCCCCTCTCTATTGACTTTTAGCTAAATATGAATAGTGTGGATTTGTCTTTCCAAAGGAAAAAGGATACTTTTTTTGGTGAGGAAATAACTCTTTTTAGGATTTATCATTTTCAAGATCATAGAATATATTCATTGGCCAGTGTTCTTTTTAATTAAGTGAAATTTTCATTTGTGTTTTTAGATGTAGGCATAAAATGAAATCCATTTTTAGTATTTCAAAGTTAATATATACCCCTAAATTTAAAAATAGTGTTTTAAGCACATGTAACTATTGTTTTGATAATGATTTATGCAGATAGTCTGTTCATCAGCATGAACTAAATATCTGGATATAAAGCTAAAAATCCTGGATGGATATTTCTATGAAACATATAAACAATTGCAGTTTTAGGTTTTTATTATGTGATACACACACACACACACACACACACACACACACACACACACACCATTTTTAACTGGGTATCATAGAAAAGGAAAAGATATGTGGGTATATACTGAGGAAAGGATTAGGATTGGGGTTATGTTAATTTGCTAATATGTGAGTACCATATATAATATGAAGTATCATCTTTGCTCTTGAGTTTGAATTTAAACAATAATACTAGTCTGAAGATATGAATTGATTTCTTAATAGACAATACACAATTACATTTCTCTTCTAAAATAAAATAGATTAATTATTCATCCCCCAAAGTATATCACACATTAAAATATGAAATGGTAATATGTTGTGCTAAAACATAGATAAAAGTTACAAAGCATACAATTTTTAAAAAAGATTGTCACTGCAGTTAAGAAGGCTCTTTATGGAACTTCTTTTGAAATGCAATACTTATACTTCCATAGGTTCTATTTGAATATTAAAGCCTTGAAATTTTTATGATGTTTCATTTTTGTGCTGTAAGACCACTACAATGAATATTAATAGGTATTTCATCAGTTTTTTTTTTAATTTTGTACCAAATATTTTAGAAAATGCATCTTCTAATTTGTTAAGTGTCATGTTAAAAACAAATCCCTATAAATTAGTTCGTTTCTTCTCTTGGAGACTTCCTATCTACATCTATTTTTTTGTTCACAGAAAATACAGATTTCCTTATTTCTGTGTAGTCATGTGGAATCTTACAGTTATGTTTGGAATTCTACAGATGTCAATTTCTAATAAAACAAATTTTATGAAAAATCCAATGGTTAACTTTTCAGAGTATGTTGAGGAAATAACACTTGTGTATTCCAAGGAAAGCTTTTTTTCAGTGCAGAGTTTTTAGAGGTGTCAGAAATCATCATCTACCTCCCTTTCTTTCTGCTGAGAGCCACACCGGGAATTAGGAAATGAAGAGAAGTGCTTTGCACACAATGGCCTTTAGTGAATATTATTGATGACTAGACACCTGCTAGGATGTAAAGGCATTTAATCCATATTATTTTGCCTTTTAACTTGTCAACTCAGACATGGCAACCAGAAGGGTTTTCTGTCAAACATTAGCCTTTGCATTGCATCACAATTTTTATTTTCCATTCTTGCAATATATATATAAAACACCAGGGCTTTAAATAATATAAACATTTTTAGCTGTAGGAAGGTGAACTGGAAAAAAAAATGTCTGTATATCAAAACATTCAGAGAGTGTGATATACATAGGTGCAATTACCAACTTCTGAAATTTATTTTTTGTAGAAAAATTGCCTAACATTTTAAATTATCTTTGGAACTTTCTGCCTTCCCAAATGCTTTCTTCATTGTGATTAATCAGTGTGCTATTAATGCAACAGCAAGAATTCATTTTATTTGTCAATTTATTTGGAAGGATATTTTAAAAGGGAATGAATGTCATATATTTTCCAGAGATCAGACCGAATGATGTATTTCCAGGAGATGAAGACAGCATTTTTCTGCAATGCAGAAATCTTTGTGTGTCCCTTGCTTAGGTCAGTGTCTAACATATGGTAGACTACCAATGCTACAACCTGAGAAACCGGTTTACTGAGACAAGTTTCAATGAATATAATTTTTATTTAATATTTTCTTCTTGTGATAGGAATATAGATGTTATATTTCAGTATTTCAACTTTTGACCTTAAAGTAGCATCCAGTATCCAGTATCTTGAGAAAATGTTTTGCAACTTTATAGGCAACTGGGAAAATTATTTTTACCATTTTTAATGGAAATCTTTCTATAATACATCATGCCTTCTTTTATAGAAATTGCTAAAAATAATTTAACCTTTTCTCGATGTCTTAGGGACATGTTAGTGGTAATCTGCTCAACTAAACAAGTCTTGCAAATATTTTTAAGTTTTTTTGCCTCTCTCCTAACTATACATTATGCTTGCTTTTTACTGTCACTTCTTTGACTTCTTTTTACAATTTAATATTAAGAATACAGATAAAAAAGGAAAAAAAGTGTTAAAAATCCACTTAAATAATGTATTGATTGACTTATTTAATAAGGCATAAATAAATTATAGTGCTTATTAATCCAACAAGTCTAGCCACCCAGGACTGAACTGTTCTTTTTTTTTTTTTATGTTACAGCTCCTTATTTTTAACTACCTCTGGATATCTTAACTGAAAAATATGTAGACATATAAAAACACAGCAGGTCCAAAGACTGGCCTCATTAATTCTTCCATTCAGCAGCCTTCTCCTAGCCCTCTGCATCTCTAGAATTCCCTATCCCAGTTAATGCCATCCTATCTGCCCACACATCTGTGCTATAAAGCACTTAATGCTGTTCTTAACTTCTCCCTTTCCCCGATCTTCCACTTTAACTTAGTCCACAATCCCTAACACATGGCCTTTCCCTTTCACCAACATCGCCAGGACCTTGTTTGGATTCTTGCAGTCTTTCATATGTACCATTGCTTCATCGTTCATCAATCTGTCCCCACTCCCTCCCACCCTCCACAATGTCTCTAGGGTTATATTCCAAATAAGAAAAAATAAAGCCTGGTTACTTTTCTATGTAAAACTTATTATATACAGGCTCTCTTTTTTGGACACTAAAGCACAAACTATTGAGCATGACGAAAGGCATTCTTGTTCAGCCCCCAAATGCTAGCCACTTACTGCTAACCATCCCACCTCCTTTCTGAGAGTTCTATTTCCATTGAATTTCCAGAATTTCCCAAAGCATGTGTTTTAATATGACTTTAATATGACTTTAATGTTTAATATGACATAAACAATATGACTTTATGTCTCTCACATGCTAAACGTTAACAGGTTAGGAGAGTGTACTAATAACTTCATGTACTTGAAGTAATCTTGAAAAGTCATACTTGATGCCCAAAGCTTTTTCCTATAGTTAAATCAAATGGGTAATAAAACTGCAAACCCGGTTCTATATAGACACCAGAAGAAGGAAACAAAATGACACCAAAGTAAACAGATTCTGAGGTTTTTGTCCTTATGAGTTTGTGCTTTGGCCTCAGGAATTATTGTTCTATGTGTGATCAGTTTTTGAGATAACTACTGTACTTAAAGCCCAAATTGTGAATTTTATCAGTTTATGTGTATACATACAGTTTTAATATTTCAATATTTAAAATTTTTGTAACCTTATGAACCATATATCATATATCATAATTTAGTATTTGAAGTTAAAAAAGGTATGGGCATTTCTGGTCAACACATATTTTAATTCTTAATCAGATTTATGAAATAGTCAAAGTAAGGTTGATTAAAGCTATTTAGGTACTACGTTTTTAGATAATATCACAAGATTTTTTTTAACATGTAAGTTTTGTTAAGCTAATATAATATAAAGAGTTTTAGTTTATATTTTGTTTTAAATATTTGAATCGCTCTTGAAATTAATTTCTCATCATGGCTCATTAATAATAATTAAGATGAGTGGGGGAGAAAACTGCATGTTCACTGATGTTTACTTCAGTGATACAAAATTATTACACATATTCTATTTAAGATATTTTGATATTTATTTCACTCCTCCAGATATATAGGAAGTGAACCATAATGTCACTAAAAGTAAACTATTCTATAAAATATTTTGTTCTTTAATAAAAGCAGTTATTTTAGTAGCAGTGCTGACCCGATAATTGCTAGTGTGTCTAAATTGGATGTACTTCAGTTAATGCACCAGTAAGCGATGTACCTTCAATTCAATTAAAAGATTCTAATCTAACCTAAGAGAAGGTCTTGTTCATATTGACCGCTTTAAATTCAAACTATGATTTCATATTTTTAAAGTGGTCCAGCTTAGTTGACCCCATTAGTGGTGTACAACTGTTCTTTGGCATAGCCAGATGCTACTGAGTAAGCATTTCTAAAAGCCTCTCAATGAGCTTCATCAGACAACTACCATTCCCTAATTTCAAAGAAGGAAACAGACAAGATATTGAGTATGGAGGTTCAGGAAATACTAGACTGAAGTGAGGTATAATAAATAATCTATCAAGTAACCATAGGTATTCCATTTGAGATGAACTTGACCTTAATCTTTTTACTTGATATTAACTTTTTCTGCAAGATATTTATTCAAATTTTGTGAGACATTTGTGACCTGACTGGCAGAGGGCTTGCCTATATATATATATATATATATATATATATATATATATATACACTTTTTTGTTTTCCTGTTATAATTAATGTAATGATTGATACTTTTGTGTAATTTGTGGGGATTGTGTCTCTCTGAATTCAGGACAGTTGCCTCACTCCGTCTCCCACTACTATTATGGGGAATGAAATTCTCAAGTGAATATAGAAAGGAAAATATTAGTGACATGCCCCGTAGGTACACCTATGGGTTAGAAAGTTGTTTCTGATTTTCTGATTGGAATGGATCTTGCATTTCTAAATTAGCAGATATAGAGGGAAGGTGAATGACCTCCTGCCCACTTTAAGAAGGGTATGGTTGGGTCTCTAACTGTATTTGGATTTCAGATCCATTCATTTTGTATGAAGTAGAGCAAGCTTGATTCTGACAATGGTTATGTGTATGCATAGCCTAACTGACTCACCAGATGCCATCATGTAAGATGGTGTCTTGTCTTAGTGTTTGTATTGGGAAGTTGGGAGACACTAAACAAGGAGTTCTGCCAGCCAGATGCCATTTTAAACTGCTAGTCTCTGTGTGGTTTTTTTGTTTGTTTGTTTGTTTGTTTGTTTGTTGTTTTTTGCAATGCAGGGTAAATTGCTGAGTATAAAGGATTTTCTCTGACATCCTGAGCTCTTCTTCTATAGGACTCCAAGTATGTTTCATCATAGTCTTCTTCATATTCTTAATGTGAATGTCTTGCCCACCCATGACAGATGTCGTAAAGCCTATCTTTTCAGTCTTACTCATCTTCTGTTACATAATGTGCCCCAACTTGGTAAGCCTTCAGTAAGTGAGGTGAATTCAATTAGAATTGGCTAATCTGCCCGATTTTGGTGATCATGTAACCACAGTAGTATTAACTGTAATTATTAATGTGTGTTTATTAAAAGTTATGGTGTATATAGAACTTTCCAAACAGTCAGCAATTCATATTTGTTTATGCCTAGCCCAGCTGTCTCCCTGACTCCCTAGACCATGCAGTGCCTTGCCATCTACTAATGTACCACAACTGTTCTGTGATGCATCTGTTTTCCTAATTGGTGGAACTGATAAGGATAAATGAGTCCAGTTCTCCCCTTGCAGGGGTGTGTATGCTGTCATAAACTCACTGAACACAGCCCTTGGCTGGGGTAGAAAGATGAGAAAGATGCTCCCTAAGGAGGGTCCTGATTTGGAGCTGTAACCATTGACAGGGGGCAAGAAGAACACATGAGTCGTGTTAGTGATTCTCCCATGCTTCCCATCCACTTATTGACTACCACACAGTCAGAGTCAGACTCGATGCTGCTTTTGCATTTCTGCCTGCCTGTTTCAGTTTCTGGGAAATACAGAGAGAGGAACATTTTCTTCTCCTAAAGTGCATAGTAGATGTCCTATCTTAGTATCTTTGAATTGGCACCAGCATCCATGGTATACATTTTATCTACCGCTTCTATTTCCTTTTCTTTAAGAGCATCCCTGATCACATTGATCTTAGGCAAAATTCTAGACACTGCTCACCTGTAATTATGTTTGTAATTTCTTCACAGTAGAACACTTTTGTCTTTATAATCTCAATGCAGACCTGTTTTTTCAGATGTTTTATTCATTGCTTTATTCCTAACACCTAGTATAGTTCCAACATACAGTAAATTTTCAGTGAATATTTGTTACTATCATATAAAATTAACTCTTTTCACTTTAATTACATTCTTAGGATCTCACAGTATTGTTGTAATAGTTTGTCTTAGGTTCCTTTGTTTGAAACCTTCATTTGCCATCTTTGAACATCCACATTTCTTTAGTTTTTTCTTATTTATCTATCTACGACTCTCAAACTTACGTTTAACTGAATTAGTTTGATCATATGGGTCCTGTTATTTAACTTTTGTGTAAGCTTCAGACATTTTAGTTATACTGTTTTTAACTCAGCAACCTTTTCCATACCTTTAAGTTCAATCATGAAACCTTACATTATCTATAAATTGTTTCTTTACTCAAGTAAAGAATGCGATTACTTTATCTCTCCATCTATTGAACTGAGTTCTGCTCTGCTTAAACTTCTGTCTATAGTATTTGTAATTAAAAAAAAAAAGGAATTAATTTAGAAACTGTGTATTGAATGCCTGCTATGTTCTAGATAAAATTCTATGTTTGGGAATATGTACCTGAACAAAAGACAAAGTGGGGGCAGGACAGTCAGTGTCTTGATTAAGTGCTATTCTTTGTTCCATCTTTGCTATTTATGCAAGCTTGGAGGTCAAATGGAGTTTCTTTATATGAAAAAGTAGGTGAATTATACCACATCTGAAGTCTCTTGTGGCTTTAAAATTTAGCTATCTTTGTGTTAAATGGAAGGAGATTTTTAAAGTGATTTACATTTAATGTGAACAAGGTTGGCCAAAATATTCCATAGGGTTTTCACCTAGATATTAAATCCCTCTAGTTAGTTTGCCCTTTAAGACGGGTTTCATTATAGTTGACCTTAAACCTGTATTAGTTTTCCACCAATTATCAGGTTATAATTTTAAAATATGTAGTTATTTAAATAGATAAGACATTAACAATTAAAATTAAAATTAAAATTAAAATATTCTGCAAACTGCTTTGTAGATGCTTTTGTGCATTTATAATGGGTGTACCATCTCTGTTGTTGGTAATGGTTAGGTGGCTTAAAGTTTCATTTGCATTCTACATTCTGTTTTTCTCTTTATACTTTTCTATAGTGTTTATTTCCATATATTTACAAACAAATTGTGGGTTTGCTAATGTATATTATAAAAACCAATAACTTCTGAGTTGTCAATTTTCCAAATTTAGTCAAAATTAAGACTCTTGGTAACTTATGCTGCTTCTACTAAGTTGCCTGTCATTTTGTTTCTTTAGTTGTAAAGCTGTGAACTTGAGTTTAATAGGACTATCTACTTTATAGAGTTAATGTGAGAATTAATTGAAATAACTTTTTAAAAAATTTAGTGGTTATTTATTTTTGAGAGAGAGAGAGAGAGAGAAAGCGCAAGGGGTAGAGGGGCAGAGAGAGAGGGAGAGACACAGAATCCGAAGCAGGCTCCAGGCTCTGAGCTGTCAGCACAGAGCTCAAACTCATGAACCATGAGATCATGATCTGAGCCAAAGTTGGACGCTTAACCAACTGAGCCACCCAGGTGCCCCTGAAATAAGTTTTTTTAACTTAGCACCATGTCTGTCACATGGTAAGGATTCTATAAATTTGAATTATTATAATTATTTTCTTTGCCAACTCATTCATCATTTCTCCATCTACCTGTCATTAAAGACATAGTATAAGTAAAAGGTCAATAAAAGAAGGAAGAAAGCCAAATAACTTAAAAATAAGAGAAATAAACTAAGAACAAAATTTAATAGGGTTACAGATTCTTATGAAGACAATTGATGAATACTTAAGTGCAGTACTTAATTCATTGAATATTGTATATTCTGACAATCTTCTTTTGGAGGAAGTATTTAATATTTAATGATCTCATTATATTTAATAAAACATGAGAGGGTATGGATTTCAAGAATATAATTCTATCCATTAACAGAAAGGTTTCATGTGAATGAGTATCTGTATAATTTTCCTTAAAGACTAAGCACATTTATAATTACAATATATTACAATGACCTCTAAAAACCATGTCTGAATTTCTTGGTATTTTAGTCAAGTTAACAAAACATTTTACCGAAATGATTGATATATTATTTTTATTTGAGCAATTGATTCTATATAATTTTATGTAATGATTTTGCTTTGGAAGCACTATTTTGATTAAGTTCAAAGTAGTTACAATAACTGGGATATAACTAAATTTTTAATATTTCAATATTAAAATATAAAACATTGATTTTAAAGTAGTTTAAGGATTTATTGCTTTTCTGCTTTAAAAAATTAATTTATAATTTTAATTGATGTATTCCTGTAATGGTATCTGAAAAAAAATGGCTCCTTTGGCCTTAAATGACAAAGAAGGTATATGCTTGTTTCATTTTTTAAAATTATTTGTTACAGTACTAAATTAAACATACATTTTATAATTTTCTATTATATGTTTAATGAATATAATTTGGAAGAATTATCTCTTTATAGTAATCAAAGCTACTTAATCTAACATTCCTTGTACAGTTACTTTTCCAACTCATTTCTCCATTCAAAGAGAAAATCAAATGCAGAAATAATTCACTCATTAATTTACATGAACATGCAGATTTTTTTCTTAAGTAAGCTCTAGGCCCAACATGGGGCTTGAACTTGAGACCCTCAGATCAAAAGTCACATGCTCTACCAAGTGGACAGCCAGGTACCCTATAAACTTACAGATTTTTAACCTTATTTTCTTAGATGACAAGCCACAAAGATGAAACGCATCTGACACTAATTAGGTATTTTGTAAGTGCCATTTGATTGTTTATTGTTTTATTTAAGAAACAAGTAAAATAATATATAGTCATATATAATAAGTTACTACTCTCTTCTTTAACATTCCATTTTGATAAATGCCCAAAGGAGCACACCAGACCTATTTTTTACTGACTTTCATGCTGTTGAATGAGTTGAGATTTTAGTTATTCCAAGATATCTTATTCTAAGATGGCCCAACATGTTTATTCAGTTTATTTCTACACTATCTCGTAGTTTCCTCATCTGTGTTATCCCTGTGGCGTACACATCCTATTATTTTGGATATCTATAGATATTTCAAGGTCTCTTTTATCCTTAAGGAGTTATAAACCTACATGGGGTTCTGAATTGTACAGAAACATTCACTGGACCAGAGGGCCATACTGGAATGCAACCCATATCCTAGGTCTAACACTTCCTAGGTTGCAACCTGCATACTAGGCCTATCCTGGGAATTAACTGGGGGCAAAATTGTAAAATAGCAAAGTGCATCTGTAGTATTTGTTGACTTTCTGTACTGACTTCTCTCTTCAAGGCTTTCACGATCTTCCTTATATCATGAAGCAATTTGACAAACAAAATCAATCTCAAATCCTAAGGAAAAAAATAATAGTCCTGGTGTTTTAGATAAATTTTTAGAATTTACATTAAAAATAAAGCCTTTAGAAAATGCTGCTTAACATACAGAAGTAATAGTAAAATAATTAGTAAGTAGAAATTGAAATAATAGTAATAGAAATAATAGTAAATATAAATAGAAATAATAGTAATGTAATAATACTATAATGGTAACATAATAATATATATTAGTAATATATAATAATAATTAAATAGTAGTAAAATAATTAGTTTCTTCAGTAGCTGGATTGAGCCAGATTTTTGGGGAATTTTTTGTACCTTATATTTTAATGTAAGACTTACTAATCAGTAAGACTAACTGCTATCAGAGACCCACATTTCCAACACAAGGATCACTAATATTTCAAAAGTGAAAAAATAAGAGCAAAAACAAAACCTTGGTCTGTTATGACAACAGGTGGAGTGAATACGAGAATTTGTGCAAGAGGTAGAAGTGGAGAGGAGCAGGCATTTTAGATAGTGAATGTCCTGTCCTTGAAATTGAGGTTGATTTTCGTATTTAGACTGGACGTTGAATGTTGTCAATCCTGGATGTAAGGTTAAGTAATCTCAGTAACTCCAGTAATTTCAACTCTTAAAAAACTGGAACCAATCTAATTTAAGGGGAAAAAAAAAACTGTTGTGAAACTAGAGAGTCTTATCATTTACCCAGGCTGGTTCAATATCCTGCCACTATTTCTAGGGGTGGATCTATTTATCAGTCCTAGAAGGAACACAGATTTGGAGAAGAGATTCCTACAAGAAAGGGGTTAGTTACGAAAAAAGAAATAAAAATGCTCCTGTCCAGCATCTAATGTATTGATTAATATTTTGAATCCTCCCAGTATGGTTAGGTAACGGAAGCCACCCTAATGATCAAAGCACTAACTGGCTCCCAGATCACATGGGAGTAATTTTCTGGACATTAGGAGAAAAGAGATAGTACATATTGTAGGAGAAGAAGTGGTGGTAACAGTTAAGATCAAGTCACTGAATTTCCTATTTGTGACTATTATAGGGTCAGCTTTAAAGGGTAGTTCTTGAACTGCATACTGGTGGTCAGTGATGCACATTAGGGAAAGGACAGAAAGTCAACGGTGTGGGTTTTCCATGGAAAACACCTTGACTCCATCTTCCTGATGTGAAAATCTGAAAGCCATTATCAGAAGCACACTGGCTTCTATGAACTGTCATTTTTACTTTCAGGAATGCTCTAAAAGGAGTTAGGTTGCTTTATTTAGCTCATTCCATGCTCGGTAGCCTTAGGGACCAGAACAAAGAATGAACTATGACCCTTGTTTCTTGCTATTATCTCTAAGTGCACCTTAATGTGACACTAAATATTAATGTCGTAATAGGAATTGCAACACAAAAGTAACAAAATTAAGGTTAAAATTATCTTCTCCTGTTAAAATCATATATCGTTAGTGATACGCCCACCAAATAGTACCTATTCTTTGAAATTGTTATACTTGTTCAGAAGCTTGCAAATTAGTGTAAACTCGGGACTTGCTGAATCTCCTTTCAGCATTATGAGATTCCAGAAAATGTGAATAGGATGTTTCAGTTGTTAGGTAATTTTCCAGATGCCTTTTTTTGTGTGCTTAGATAATTCAAATGGCTTCCTTTCAACACTTCAAGCTTGTCATGTACACTATATTAGAGTGTGTAACATTTTTGAAGGAATTTGGCACAGACATCAAATTTCCACTTTAACTCTCTATAACTTTGAAGAGTGCCTGCCAAGATCCGTATAAATCCATCCTAATAAATTTATAAGTTAAAATTTACTTAAATAATTTTTTGTGACTTGGTATTTTATATTAATATTTTTTACATAAACAAAAATTTAACTTCTAGATTGCCTTTATTCCTTTTTTTCCCCATATAAACCCAATACTTAATTCTTTTACATCTGCTGTCCTGGAGCTCATTTAAGTGTTGATCTTTAAACAATGTATATGCTTCTAATTTCATTGATTTTTGTTTGTTTGTTTCAAGTTTATTTAAATTCTAGTTAGTTAACATGTAGTGTCATATTGGTTTCAGAGGTTGAAAATTATGATTCATTACTTACATATAACACCCAGTGCTCATCACAAGTGCCCTCCTTAACACCCATCACCCATTTAGCCCAGCCCCACCCAGCACTCCTCCAGCAACCCTTAGTTTGTTCCTACGGGTAAGAGTCTCTTATGGTTTGCCTCCCTTTTTTTTCCCTGTCCCTTTTTCATCTGTTTTGTTTCTTAAATTCCACATGAGTGAAATCATATGGTTTCCTTTATTCCAAATGTCAATATTGTATATGTTGTGATAACAGTAGTTTAATTAGATATGGTTTTTGCTGTTATTTTGAATAAATACATATAGACTATAGCAAACTTCAACTTTTGCAAATGACAAAGACAGCATTGATTCATTATACGTGATCATTTATTAAGGCGCACTTTTAAAAGCTTGGTTTCAATAGATATTTCTGTGTCCTTAGGTAAGTAGGATGGTAGTTAAAATTCCCCTAAAGTCTGTAATTTGGACACTTAAAATTTAGAGGATTAAATTTCAGTCTTTTGTTTTTCTTTCTTTCTTTCTTTCTTTCTTTCTTTCTTTCTTTCTGCTTTCCTGGGCTTAGTTGAGTTCATGTATTACATGCAATATTATATCCTGTTTTCCCCTTTAACATCAGTATAACATTAAAATATGTAAAAGGTGGGTTAATAAACTGTTTAAAATTAAAATTTTTATTTTTAGATGTACCAAAAACTGTTATTAACTAATTTAAAATATAAATTATTCTAATCTATCCACAAACATTCATTCATTTGTGTTTTTTTAAGAATTTTTTTACATAGTGCAAATAACTTTCAGAGACTATTTTTTTTTTCTAAAATAGATGAGGCAGTGTGATATATGGGTTAGTCACATTTTATTACAGCACTATATTGCTGATTACCTGCTATAATTTCAAATAAATATAATTCAAAACTGATCCTCATGGAGGATGTCACATGTATTTGGTAACTAGCACAAGTGGAAATAAAGAACAAATACAATTTACAGTCAACTCACTTCACCAACTTTGAGATTATGTGGTCCTTGGCAAATTTTATAATTTCTGAAATTAATATAATTTCAAAATAAGTGAGTTAGGAAAGAATTTGCACTAGTTGAGATTTGCTTAACTCAAATGTGACTGCACTATGGTGGAAAGAAACTGGGATTTGAGAGCACCTGGCTTTGAATCATAGCTATGGGTAAAATTTAGAGAAGTTGCTTAATCTTTCCAAGCCTCGGTTTCTTCATGTATAAAAGGGGATAATAGTACGTACTTTGGGCAATTGTTGGAGATTATACACAGCTTTTGCCTAAGTACTTGCTCATAAAAAAGATTAATATTATGCAATTTCCTTTCTTGATTGAGAGCATGTGACCATTCCTTTGGCTTCCTGTTTCTACAACTGGCTTTTAAGCATGTGTGAGAATTCATTCCTTGTATGGAAGAAACTAGATGATTTGGGGTTGGTCAAAGATGACTGAAAGTTCAGAAGTGTTGAGACAAATGCCTGATTAATAATGTCAGTTTTTTCTCTGATGAGATTTCTGACTTTTGGATTGATCAAATGATGGGTTTTCCATGCCTATTGGTTCTCAGGAAGGGAATTGGGAAAACTGATAAAACTCAAGTAACCAGAGAGACACTGCAACCTATTTTCTCTGTTTATTATTAGAGATTTGAGCAGATGTATGTAAAGGATCTTTCAGCTCAAGTAAAACCCAACACATCTAACTTCCCAGCTCTGTTCCCTGCTGGTATTGTTTACTTTGTATGCAAGGTAATATGAATAACACCACATTTATTTAAATTAAAAAGTATTACACAGTTTGCTGAAAGTTAAGCATCTTTGTACTTGAAATATAAACTGGGTGCGACACTTGTTTTCATTGGAGTAGGGTAGTAGCAAATATTAGATTTTAAATATTAAATTAAATTGCCACATTAATGCTTAAAGTATGGTTATGAGGAAACAATGATGTGACTCATAAATATCCATGTGCTTAATTCCCATAATCTTTGTTTTGCTTTTTTTAAATTTGCTTTGTAAAAATGGCTTTAATATAGTATATCTTATCAACTATTCTGTATTGATCTTAATTAGACTGACGGGGGTGGGGTGGGGGAGAAACCTGTATTTTTAGCAGCTTTATCTTGTTCTTTACATTGCTTTACTTTTTTAAATATTTTAAAAAGCCAGGTTACTCGTTCAATGGCTTTAATGGTACAAATTATTGTGAATTTTCTCTTTTTAATTAAAATCATGACTTGTGTAGTTTATTCATGTTTATACCCTTTGTATTTTATATAGAAGGTACATTACCCCCATACTTTCTCTTTTCTTTGTCTCAGACTTTTGGAATATCACCTACTTGTCTAATCACTGTCTTCTAAATGAACATTTAAATCAACATCATTAAAAACACTCCACTCCAATGACAAAATATTGTATGTCAGCTATACTTCAATTAGAAACAAAACACAAGGATTAAGTATTTTTGAAAAGACTCTAATGATATCCTTCAGATCAGTTTTACTCAATAAGTTTGGATAAACCTATGGTACTTAAGGATTCCTTATAAATAGATTGAATTAATTGAATTAGAAAGAAAAGAGAGGGGACAGTAAGTTTCCAGAAAATGTTTAGAGGATACTCTTTTTAAAGTTTATTTGTTTATTAGAGAGAAAAGGAGACACACACACACACACACACACACACACACACACACACACAGAGAGAGAGAGAGAGAGAGAGAGAGAGAGAGAGAGAGAATCCCAAGCAGGCTCTGTGCTGATCCATCTCACAGCTCATGACCTTAAGAGCTGAAATCAAGAGTCTCAGCCAACTGAGCTGCCCAGGCACCCCTAGATGATACTCTTATTGAAAGACACGAAAATAGCTGTTTTTCAACCCCTACATCTCCTGCAGATAGTAAGATGCAATAAGCATCATTTGGGTCACAGCAGGATTCTAAGTATTTAGCAGAACTCTGTCCTGGAATCAAACTTTCAAAATAGCATTTTAATATTTTCTTTGCCTCAACACTATTTGAAGATGCCTCATGTCATTTATTTTCTCTGATTGTTCAAGAAACTTGAAAGTATTTTACTGCTTCCTGGGATAGATTTCCACATCTTGTACTATGCTGAGACATATGTGCTCATGTTGGAATCATCTACTCTGTTAAATGGTGTCACTCACATTATCATCCCAAGATTCATGTGATGTATTTGTGCATGAGAGTGACCCTACATCTCGCTAATGAGTTAACAAATATCTTAATTTGGGATTTATTTTTTCACTAGTCCCTATATTATCTGAATTATAAAGAATTGTCTACTTCCTTTTAATTTTTACTTGAAAGTTAAAGAATTTTACAACATAGAATATATCAACCTGTTTTTCTCATTTTTTGTGAGTTTTGGGAAAAATATTGGCTACTCATAAGAAAAGAAAAAAGATAATGTAAAAATTATTTAAATAGTTTTGTTTTCTGTATGTTGTTTTGATTTTTTATTCATTTTATATATTATTTGTAAGTATCTGCAGGTTATTAATTTTTATTTGTGCTATTTATCTTTTTGTGGTTTTATATGTGATCAAATTTATTTTACTTATGAACGTACAAAAATTTTTTTCTATATTGATATATTGAAATTTAAAAAAAATGGTTCTCTTAGATAATAATGAAATGGGTGATCCTAGGTTCACTTTCATTTGATAATAATCCAAGCAACGGCTAAAGATAGTGGCACTCTTGATATGAGAAAGCTATTGCTGACCGTTAAGGGAAGACTACACTGAAACTCATTTCCTTGGTTTGTCATCCTGATGAACCTCTTGTTATTTGACTGTGAAGTTAATTTTTCCTATGTAAAATTGCAAACAGGCATTTTACTTGATTCTCTTGTGCTCTGTGTCTTTGCAAGTGGGCTATATCTTCTTAATTTGTTCATGATATAAAAAGGCAGTATGTAGATTTCACAACAAAAATCAAATCTGAGCCTTCCTTATTTGTTGTTGACCATGAAAGTTCATTTTGAATCTACTTGAGGTACAATAAGCTATTTTTTATGAGGCTCAGATAATCAAATGAAGGAAATTATGTTGTGATAACTGGTCACATAGCATGATCTTCCAGGAGTTCTCTTTCCATTAGAATATCTTTATAAACTTAAAGATAATCTTGTATCCATACTTTATACCTCTAGCTTAAATTTATAAAAGGCCTTGTTGCCCATTTTAATACAGAAAATATGTTTTCTGGAACCAATAAGCCCCACTAAATTTTAAGGTCCTGATGTCTCATTTTTAATGGCTGAAATATATAGGACTGAAGGTAAACATGTAATGATAAGAGACAGATACTGAGGGACTAAGTAATTAAGAAATTACTAAGAAATTATTCCACTGTTAATCAAAATGCAAACTGTGAAATTTAGTTTTTTAATATTGTATATAATTGAGCAAGAGTGTGGATTTGACTAACTTGCAGCTTTGTAAATATTTACAGTAAGTTTGGAGTATTGCAACTAGTGCTAACAATTGTTTAGCAACTCCGAATGTCTCAGGCTTCATAACAGCCTCACACAGTTTGGCTGGAGGTTTCCAGGAACAGACACAGAGCAGTGCATGTGTTCCTCTGTGATCAGGGGCAGGCAGCCAGAGGCTCAGATTTGCTGATTTCAATTTGGCACTAATAAATAGCCACCTGGCTGACTGCTAGTTATAGCTTTCACTATACAGAAGTAAATCCTTAAAACGTACTTTATATACTACATACAACATTGTCTCTTGATAGTCCCCCGGATATTTTGGTCTCATAATCTGAGAGTAAGGATGTGATATAGAAAGTTAATATGTGTATTTGGAAAAGGGCAAGATTTTCATCATAGAGCGAGAAACCTTCCTTAAACATGATTCCATTTATCACTGATTCACAAAGAATGCAGTAAGAATATCAAGGCATAAGGTATTCATTTGTAAAGCTAATTTGAACCTAGATCCTTTCCACTTCCTAAATGCAAACACTTTTTGGAGAGGTTTATATTATCCAGCATTAGCTTAATGTAAGGAAATACAGTCTATTCTCATTATGTGCAGTGGTTGTGTTCTATAAAGTCTCTGAAACATTGATTTAGCAAATATTGAACTCTCTCTTATTGGAAAAATACAGGGGTAGATTTCTGTGGGCCTTTTGTCACAACATTTTTGTCAATGGATCAATATATAATTTTGTTTATGTGTGTTTCTGTTTGAAGACACTGTATTTAGTATATATTGTTGATTCATTAACATTCATTAGCATTAAACTCATGGCCAAGAGCACTATAGCTCATGACTGAATTAAGCTTATCTAACACATGTATTTTCTCCCTAAGGCACATCATGGCCTTCTTGTGCTTAGGAACTGTAGACAGCACTTCAGCACTATGCTTAGAGTCATTTTAAAGAACAAAATCATCAACATAAAGTACAGAAATGCAAAAATGAGGCACAAATAGACCTTGAAAGGGACACTTTTTTAGGGTATGAAGCTAAAATAAGAAAGCAGAGTGTCGTCTTTTTTAACCTCAACTGGGAATGTGTGCATCGGATGACCGAATTTTTGTGCTGCTCTACATATATTAGCACATGACCCCAAAGATTTTAAAATTGAAAGTCTTAATTTTAGGGTTACAAATAAATATTAGTGAGTGGGCAAATTTGCAAATTATGAAATCTGGGAATAATGAGGATAGACTGTGCCTTATGTAGACAAGCAGAATGATTTTGAAATGTGTATCTAATGGAGCTTCCTCTTAATTCTGGGAAATAATTATAAAATTTTTAAGCTGGAAGAAATCTTAGGATCAACTGGGTTAAAATTCCTAAAGTATAGAACACGGAATTTTCTGTAAACTATCTCTGAAAAAATAACATAAAATTTAAACTTTAACATTTACCATGATTGGGACACTATAAATTCACAAGCAGATTATGACTCTTAGCTCTTTTAATGTAACCTGTATTAGTTGATTCTATTTCTCATCTTTTAAAGCTATAGAGAAGCTGTCCTTTCCTTTTTTCACATAAAACAAAATTGTAAAATCAACCTTGCTACTATGCTGATATATTTTAAGTGAAATCTCTTAAGATGACTTCTTAATACTTGTTTTGTTTTCTATGCCTTCATTCTAATTGTTGAATAAAAACATAAAAGCTGAATAGGACACTCAAGTACAAAGTTGTAAAAGCTTATATAATAATTAAATACACATATTGGTTCAATATTCTACATATAAATTTTAAATTTACTGATACAAATTCACTTTTTCTATCTTCATTTGCTTGGTCCAAATGCTTTTTTGAAAACACACACACAAAGGTAGTTGTGTGTGTGTGTGTGTGTTCATACATACATATTCATATATATATATATATATGTAGATAGATAGATGCTTTTTACTAATTGTTTTTGTCATTCTGGGGACATTACCAATTGGAAAACAAAGTAAATGATGAAACTTACTGATGAAATTTGGTCTTACGAAGTTTTAACTTCATATGACTGTGCTAACTTCATGATCAATTAAGTCTCTACTTTACAAAATAAGAAACATTGTGGAGTTTCTTATTGTTACAATCATATTAATATAGATAACTTAATCTGTACTTGTACTTTTAACAGACACATTGAAGTAGATAAAGATATAACTCTTTAGGGTAATTTATTTGGATTTCTATGTCTCGTAATTGGCCATTTGACATTCTTTCTGTTTCTTTGCCTCCTTTCTCTACTCATTTAAGTCTTTGATTTCTTTTGACTTACTCAACATTTTTTTAGATATCTGTTTTTGACTTTATACCAAAAATTATTTTATCTGTAACCCTATTTTTC
Organism: Panthera uncia; assembly: GCF_023721935.1. Classification (NCBI taxonomy): domain Eukaryota; kingdom Metazoa; phylum Chordata; class Mammalia; order Carnivora; family Felidae; genus Panthera; species Panthera uncia. The sequence continues at coordinate 36,895,605 of NC_064810.1, forward strand.
AATATTTTAATGTTATCTTTTCCCAATTTTATTTGTATATTATCTATCTATCTATATATCTATCTATCCTCTGTCTCTTGAGGCATAACTGTAACAGCTTATAATACCTAAAATATGTTAACTTGTTTTTTGACAAGCTCATTTTATTTAAGATAATAATAAATAGGAAAATAAAGGTAATAATAGCTCCAAAGATCAAGAGAGCAAGTTTTCTTTGCTCACAGAAAGATGGTCATTTGTTAATCTGAATGACTCTTTCCACAACTCTACAGCTGTGAATGGTAACTATTTTTTTTTTTTACAGAGATGTATTAAAGACAAATGAGATAAGACCCATATGATTAAAAGCATGACAACTTCTAGAACGAACTAGTTGATGTTGATAGCTTGATAGAGAAAAGGAATATTAAATAACTTTAATATTTAATGTTAAGTGTTAACTAACTTTGAAAACTGAGCTATTTTTCCCTTTGAACACTATTTTATGTGAAATTAAAAAAAAAATCTTAAATATCCTCCATCTCATTATCTTAGTTCATGAAGGCTCCTACAACAAAAATACCATAGACTGCATGGTTAAAACCAACAAAATTTTATTTCTCATAGTCCTGGCAGCTGTGAAGTCCAAGATAATGGCATTGACAGATTCAGTGTCCAGTAGGTAAAGTCCTGCATTCTGGTTCATACATGGCCTTCTCACTATAACCTCACGTGGTGGAAAGGACCAGGAATCTCTCTGAGGTCTCTTTTATATAGGCATTAATCCCATTAATGAGGGTTCTACCCTGATGATCTACTCATCTCCTAAAGGCTCCATTTGCAATGCTATCACTTTGGGCATTAAATTTCAAAACATAAATTTTAGGAAGACAAATCATTCAGTCTATAGCACCTACCCTATCCTAGACATACATACCCCAATTTGAAATAGTTAAATGCCTTTGAATATCTGATAAACATCTGCAGAAACATTCAGTTGAATAAAAACTGCTAAATATTTTCCTGATACTTCAATCTAGCCAAGAAAAGTTGGGGTGACTTTTTGATAAATAAGTATTTATTAGATAAATCAATGCCTTTTAAATGTTATTCTGCATTATGACTATATACTCTGTTGTTAGGATCATATACTCTGTTGTTAGGATCATAAATTCTTTTTCCTTAGCATGCTTTGCTGAATCTGGTATTTATATTAATCTAATTTCATTTATAAATATTTCTGGTGAACTTTTATTCCAATTATTGTCTATATCAATAATATCTTTTTTGGCCATGTTCTTTGCCTCTTTTTCCTCTGTCTCTGCTATCTATGTATTTTATTCTTTCCCCAGAGATACTTCTTTATTTCTGTGGTACCTTACTGTTATGCTCCTTGGTGTTTTTCAAGGTTGCACCTCCTGCTGTGCACTATTATATACATTTCTGTCAGTGAGTGGCAGCAAAAAGGAATTTCCTAGACTCTTGATCTTGTTAAAGTCAGTGTTACAAAGATCAGCATTAGAATCTGTTTCACTTTATTGCCCACCACAATCAGAAGCAAACATATTGTAAAAGCCTATTGATTTATTCAAAAGAAGCATAGACTGACCAATTTTCATATATCTTTTAAAAAATTCTGTTTTTCTGGAACTACAGGTTATTTACAGAACAATTTACTAGAGTATATACTTCCCATTTTTGGTCTTTGCTTTTTATTTCTTTACAACTTTGGCTTTCTAACAACTAAGCCAGTGAACATATTAAAGTTTAAAGTGTCTTTGTGCAAAATTGTTTAGCAGAATTTCTAAGAAATGCCTTTTACATGGCTTTCCTTTGAGAAACTTTATCACAAGAAAGATATACCTATTACCCACAATTTTTGGTGGCTAGAAGTAAAAGTGCCAAATATTAAAAAGGGTGTTCTAATTTTTCATTAAAATGATTTAGTCCCTTTCTGAATTTTATTATCAGTATATTTGGTACAGAATGGTATAATTTCTAAGAGTTAAAGGAAAACCTGCTTTAGATTGTTCATGTATTTTTCACTATGATCTATTGTTGCTGTTTTTATTTCCAAAGATGAGTTTCTTTTTTTCAAAGGTTTTACAACTTATGAGACTAGAAGTTTTGTGGAATAGCTAGAAAAGTGACTGGAAGCATTGGAAATACTAAATGGCCAAGATAGAGAATTCACCATATTTGGTGAAAGGTAAGGATCAGACAACGAAATGGAATCTATTTTTGGAAGTATACTCCTTTGTTGCAATCTGTTAGGCCATTACAATTAGCAAGTTTTATTGTTACCAGTCTGTTACAAATGTGACTTAGACTAAAAAAAAAAAGGTTTTTTTGGGATTTTTCTGCTATGATGTATACATTTCTTACATGGTATTCTGCAATAATAAAGGACTCCCAGGGAGTTCCTGGTCTATTATTATACAAATAGCTCTTACCTTATGTTGAAAACTTAGTAAAGAGGGGCGCCTGGGTGGCTCTGTCGGTTGAGCGGCCGACTTTGGCTCAGGTCACGATCTCGCGGTCCGTGAGTTCAAGCCCCGCGTCGGGCTCTGTGCTGACAGCTCGGAGCCTGGAGCCTGCTTCGGATTCTGTGTCTCCCTCTCTCTGACCCTCCCCCATTCATGCTCTGTCTCTCTCTCTCTCAAAAATAAATAAACGTTAAAAAAAAATTAAAAAAAAAAAAGAAAAATTAGTAAAGAAAATATACTAAAATCCTAATTTTAAGCATTAGCCCTGGAAAGGAGATGGGAATTTATGCATTTAAAATTTTATTACTTACCTTATAGCCTTAAAATCGATGGTTTAATTTACTTGTGTATCTATGTTTCCTCATCTGTAAAATGTAGATAATGAGCTAATTTGAATGTGTAAATGGTAATTATACCTTCTAAGTTGTAAAAGTAGAGGTCTATGGTATCCATATTAATAATATTTGCATGTAGGATAAAATAATATTTCAGTTCATAAACTTTTTAAAAAATTTTTTAACGTTAAGTAATGTTTAAAGTTTTTATTTATTTATTTTTGCGAATGAGAGAGAGAGAGAGAGAGAGCAAGGGAGGGGCAGAGAAAGAATCCCAAGCAGGTCTCGCACTGCCAGTACAGAGCCCAATGTGGGGGCTCAAACTCACAAATGGTGAGATCGTGACCTGAGCCAAAACCAAGATTCGGATGTTTAACCAACTGAGCCATCCAGGCACCCCTAGTTCATAAACTTTTAAAGAAACAGTTAAGTTGCCAGTGGCCCTTCTTCTACAAAATAGGGTTGTGGTAACATGATATCTGACATAATTAAATTATTTATTGCTGACAATATGAAGAAGTTAGGGTTTTTTTTTTTAAGTTGGTCATTGTTCTTTATCCAAATAACATTTTTTTTCCCAAAAAATTGTCCAGGGTATTTAGAGTTCTGGTTGTAGAGGAAGGAAGGGAAGCAAAGATTCTTTTGTTAATTAACATACATATCACACAAAGAGCCTTTTCTCATTGTACACATCCTTTCTAGAATTATTTTCTGCTAGGCTGTTATGTCTCACCAGAGCAGACTCAGTACTCTTTGTTCATTCAATATAATAAGGTTCTGTCCTCAAGAAACTTATCCTTAAATAAGTCATTGAGAAAAATAAACAGAGCAATTCCAATGTAAAGTCATACTGCCATGATAAGGATAAACACATTAAGACTAAATGTGAAATGTCTAATCTAGATAAAGCATCAAGGTAAATTAAGGACCTTTTCTCAGCTGGTGCTTTGAATGAGTCATCTTTAGCAGGGCCAAGGTTGAGCAAATGGGCAACTATTTGAAGGCCATGAAGCAAGAAACAAATTTCAGGTAGCCAGTTTATCAATTAGTTTGATCCAGGATTTGATCCATTTCATGGATCTTAAGCCATTGTAAGTAGCTTGATTTTATTTCAAAGAATATGAAGTGGTGCTTACAGATTTTAAGTAATTCTAAGGCATATGTGGTCAATTTTGTTTTTTAAATCTTTCCCTGGAAGCAATTTTGAGTGCTGACTACAGGATGGTTAAGAGTAATGTCTGGGACAAGTAAAAGAACTTGGTAACTTGGTATGTCCAAGTTGAGGTGGCCAGTGAGCAGATGAGTGCTCTGGTCAGAAGGTCAAAAAACATATCAGCCTATGTCCTGCTAATTATTTCATGTCAGCAGTAAATTTATAGCCCCTGGAATAAATATCTGGATTACCCTTACTTCTCAGTTTGAGTGCTCTTGGTAATAAAACATTGCAGAACTCCTGATTTGAGACCACTATCTCAGATTCTAATACTCTAGAGAAGCAGTTGGAAAACTTTTTAAAGGCTTTTAGTAAATATTTAGGCTTCCTGGCCTTACAGTCTCTGTTGAAGCTACTCAACACTGCTGTTGTAGCTGGAAAGCAGCCACAGACAAATGTAAATGAATGGATGTGGCTGTGTTCCAATAAAACTTTATTTACAAAAAGAGGCAGATGGGTCCCTGGCTGTAGTTTGCCTCTTGGATCATGGCTAATAGAATTAAAACCACAATACTTTAACTTCAGTACATTCAATGGACAGAGTAGACCTTTCACTTTATTACATAAACTGGGAATTTTTTCCCTTTGTTCTCTTTTTTTATGTAATTAGTCATACCATGGGTCACAGACAAGAAGAGCAAATCAGATGGAGATAACACAGGACAAATCCACTTAGGCAATTAGAATAACAGCATTTTATGCATTCATGATGATGAACCAGTAGCATTGTCTATGAATGTGAATTCCAGAGATGGCATACATAACATGAGTTATTTTACCAAAAGGCAGATGGTTCTAAATTTTAATAAAATATGTAGTTTAAAATATATATATATATATATATATATATATAGTAGTTTTTCTTAAATAAAATATGTATTTTTCAAAATATGGTAGTTTTTTTAAAAAGTATATACATGTCTGACATTCATTGAACTGATTTGGATTAGGTCTTTGTTGTGGATGCTACTGTTATTTTCCTGTTTTTTAATGGAATTGTAGGTTCTATTTTCAAATACAAACTCTGAGTGGTTTAGCAACATTTTTTTTAATTTTTCAACTTAAAATGGAATACAATTATGATTTTACCATTAAATTCTTTTCTTCTGGGATTTTTAACTGAGTAGGAGTCTAATATTAATTTTAATTGCAGCTCATTTAATACATACCAAAGAGAATGCTCTCCTACTACTATGTATAGATATATGGCCAGCAGAAGTAATTGCAAATAATCACAGGAAAAGAAATGCTTTTAAGACTTTACTGAAACACACATGCAAACAATGTGGCATAGCTGGAAAACTGTGAAATCGAAGCAGCCAGCAGATCAACCTTGCTTGCAGCTTTAAGGAATATTCTTTGCTTAAAAACAAACTTGAATTGACTCTAAGGCCCAAAGAGTTATGAACAGAAACAAGTCTTGAAAAGAGGGATGAAGATTATAATCAAAGAGCATATTTTGTGTGTGCCCAGTGGGGAAAGCACTTTGGCAACTACATTGGCTTTTGAGCCACACAACCTTAGATCACATTCACTGTCAGACAGAATGTCTGCAAACCTGGAGAAAAAAGAGTTTCTTATTTCTTTAGTTTCTTTCTAGTGGTATGTGAAAACGTACATAAGGTAAGGTAGGAAATGTTTTTCTTTGCATTGCAATTAAATATATGACTTATTCTAGTTTGGAGAAAAAATGAAATTTCTTGAAGTCTAACTTTTTAAAAGGCAATTCCCATACCTAGATCTCTGGATGTATCTTCATAATAAATGCCAGGAACATGGTCAAGGATGGAAATACGTGTCTGATTTGGTTCTCCCTGGTTCAATTAACCTTTGTGGAGGATAAAAATAATATTTACTGAATGCCACGCTAATATGTATACACTGAGATACTTAATCTTATCTTCTCCACTACATTTCAAAGTTAGTTTTGAGGATGTTTAATAATTGTAAAGAACCTGTTATAATACTAAAAATATTAAAAAGATAAAATATAAAAAGGAAGTCACCCATGCCATGATTTCACTTTGTCTCCTCTGTTTAAATATGCACGTCCCCTAGTGTTTCTGAAATTAGCAACCTGATTTCTCTTACTGCATCTTGGCCATCATACATCCTTGCATCAAGTATCCCATAAAGTATTCCATCTGCCAATTAGCGTCCAATAACATGTTGCTTAGATTTGCAAGTTTAATCAAATTAATTATTTCTACATATTTATTGTGCACGTAATTAGTGCTAACTCTACATTGGAATACTAGAATCATTCAATTTCTTCATGACAATACCTCTTTTGTGAGAGGAGCTATAAATAAAATACTAAGAAATATGGGAAAAGATCAAGAAAAACCCATTCATTTAACAATATTTGTATCCCCTACTCAGGTGCTTTGAAAGCTTATGAATACAGAAAGATTAGTGTGTGGCACAGTATATCTTATTTAAGAATGTCCAACTCTAGTGCAGAGGTCAGTAAGCTTTTCCTGAACAGGGACAGATAGTGAATATTTTAGGATTCTATTATATATTATAGTTTCTGTGGCAACTATTCAATATCTCCACTTTTGTACAAAAGCATCCATAGATAATATGTAAACAAATGTGTACAACTAAGATAATACAAAACTTTATTTACAAAAACAGAGGGCCATATATGGGCCAATGTCCAAAATTCATTAACAATATAAAGAAAGAAATATATAAAGAAATTTTTTAATTTGAATGTGATAGTAGTAGAATGGAAGTGTTTAAAGGATGTAGAGTTTAAATCTCTCTGAGGGAATGCTTTACACAGAATGTGACATACTAAAATAATGTGTAGAATTAGCTAGTTAGAGAAAATAAATAGCAGCAAGGGTAAAGTCCTAAATACAAACTCAAAAAATACCATAAAATTCCTAAATATGACAGAACTTAGCACGTGCAGCTAGAAGTGAGGCTGGCCATTTTGTTGGTGTCTCATGCAATACTAACAAATTTGGTGTTTATTGACTCGCCATCAATACTGTTAAAAGCAAGTGAGTGATATGACAGCTCTGTGTTAGGAAAACACTTATGGTAAGAACTGGAAATGGAAGGGCATGATGGCAGTCACTCGTCTAGCTGGCTTTGTCACACAAGCTAATGGAAATGCAGAATTTCTGCGAATTTGAAAGTAGGGTTGGATATTCCAGGAGATTTCAGAATGGATAAATATTTCTATATAGCTGTCTGAAAGGAATGAACCTAGCAAGAATCCATGTCTCTGAGATCAGCTGGTTCAGGTATCTAAGATGCTGTCATTAGTGCATACAAAGTATGTGTGCAGAGGGTACCAATTCCAAAATTTACCTCTGTTAATTTTCAAATGATGTAATGAGATAAGAGAACCCATAGCTAGTTCCTACCAAAATTATTCATGTGTGAATGTTTCTATTACTTCTTATATTTATTATAAAATTATATATATATGATTTTTAAATTTTATTTTGAAAATTTAGATGTGAAAGAAGAGCATATCCGAGCATATCCACTTTATTCGCAGTCACATATGGTCTCATCTGATACCATGATCACAATACACTCATTCAATTTTCAGTTGGATGTTGAATTATCTTCTATTTTACATTTAACTTTCCATATTTGGTTCTAATTGTAAGGATGCTTCTTACTCAGCTGCATACTGGGCCTAATTATTCTTAGTCTTATTGCCTGACAAGGTTTTAAACTTCACTGGGAAGTATTGAAAGTGTAGTTTTCATTATATCGATGAGAAAAAGAAACAACAACAAAAAACTATAGGTAAGTAGCGGCAGAGAAGAGACAGATGTAGAAATCAAAGGGAAAAGAAAAAAGAGGACATACATAATAACAAAAAGAGATAAGAATTAATTGACTTCAAGAGTTGAAAAGGGAAACAAAGAATTAAAGACAATTAAAGCATATTTTTTAATATACAGAAAGTGTCTTATGTCCTTGTTCATATGTCATTTTTTTAAGGTACCAAGAAAAGTAGGCTTAGGCTCACATTTTCCATCTCTGTACTTGTAGAGTGGAGATGAACCTGAATGAGGTACAGCAAATGAGAATTTTAGTCTGCATTTCAGATAAAGGGTAGCAAAGAAAGGAGCAAGGAAGGTAGTAACCATGATTAGGGGAAAAGATAATATGAAGTTGGTGAAATTCATTGTTGGGATGCCCATAGTTGTAGCTTCCATTGCTTGTATAAACATTTCTAGTGTATCTGCATGACTGAATCAAAGTAGATGTCACAAACATTTAACTCAGATTATAGACTGCACAGAGAGACTGAGAATAAGTGGGCCTAAACTTTCTCTCCTAAGGTTTGTCATTTCTTCCAGTATATAGGTCTTCTCTAGTCTGATATTTTTAATCCCTCCCTGACTCAGACAACTAGAGATGGAAGTGGCTTCAAAAGATTACTAGAGAGCAATATATAATAATTATCTGTGAGTGATGCGATCTGAGTGGAAGATAGATTTTATCTGAATTGGGGAACTACTGAAGTCATAGTTCAAGAGGAAGTCAGAAGTCCAATGTTGTAATTCCAGAATTATAACTACCTAAATGTGTAGCTTTAGGCAATTCACTTAACCACTCTGATCTTCATGTGTAAAATAAGAAGACAAGGCCAGATGATATTGATTCCAATCACGTCATTTATTTCATTTTTTAGTTTATATTTAAAATTCCTGTTAGTTGACCTAAAGTGTAATATTAGTTTCAGGTGTAGAAATTCAACACTTATATACAACACGCAGTGGTCATCACAACAAGTGCACTCCTTAATACCCATCACTTGTTTAAATACCAATTCTCAGGCCTTGGTAATATCTTATTCTAATTTAAGTATAAATTCATTATCAGATAAACAACATTAAAAGATACTATATTCATCATCTCAACCCTCCAAAAGTCATAGAATGAATTGTTGACCCTTAACAAAAGAAAACTAACTTAGAGTTTCATTTTTCTTATGAGAACCCCTCATCACGTTGTCCCCACAGGGATTTTGAAGAAAATAATTGAAAACTTTCTTTAAAATGTAAAGATCACTAAAGAGTTTTAGGTATTAGTGAAAGTTGAATAATGAGTAGAATTTGTTGAAACAGCCCAACATCCCAATACATTATCACATGAGAATTGTAAATTTACTAAAATTTACATATAAAAGAATATAGGTTACAAAACATATGAAGGTAGCACAAAAATGAGGTTAAACTAACCTAATAAAACAACAAGAAAATGGAAACTTAACAGGATGCTTGATACAGTAAATAGAATGCATAATCCAGGAATCCCAACCTTCTGCATTTTATTATACACAGGTGTCCGCCTATGAAATGAACAGAAGAACTGAAGCCACCTCAAATTATGTTAAGGAATAAGAGTACTTCTACCACTAATATTCCATGATTCTATTACTGACAGTGAAGGTGAAGTAAAATAATGTACCTCCTGATTCCAAGCACTTAGAACGCTATCAATTCTTGGTATTAAATTTTCTTGAGGATAAAAAGAAAAAAAAATCTTTATATACCTGAAAGTCTCCTTGCTTAGGGTTGACTTTGACTTATTTTTGTTTTTCCCTTCCTGTGGCAGAATTTAAAGACTGCCGTACGTGTTTTAAATAGTTGATAATTTCTTTCTTCCTAAATATACTAGCTAATTCATATTATTATGGACATTGCAAAAATGTTGGGGATTTTCTTGTAAGCTTCCTGAAACATTTTTCATCTTCAATTTTCCAAAATCACACTGCTTATGTCACTTTTGGCATTACTATTCTGACCTGCAATTGGTAAGTTTACCAATCTATTTGATTCATGTGTCATTGTAGTTCATAAGGTTGTATACGTCTATTTATCTCTTTGTTCCCTGCACCAGTTAGCAGGATGTTTCATTCAAATAGTATATTTTTAAATTATTGAGGTAAGGTTCCATCTATCGTTCGCTTACAGGAAGGATTTTGATGGAAGATTTTGATGGAAGATTTTATGGCACAAACTTCAGAATTAATTATGGATAAGATTAAGGTTCTTGAGTGTGAAATCACATATAGCATCAGAAATAATTATATAACCTAAAACAATAATGAACATATGAATTCCATGTAGTCTGTTGCAGAATGTAGTAATGTATTTTGGAAGTAAGATATACAAAAAACAAACAGACAAAAATAAGCATTATTTTTGTTCTCCAACGATTAAGTAGAATTTAGTAATCTTCTATCAGAGAAGGAGCACAGAGAATTTTAAATGTATGGAAGCCCATCACATGCTTGTTGTTTTGAGTGGAAATACTGTTTACATGTAGAGTATATTCAGCTGTAAGAGATTAAATTATTGATTTGCCTCTTGTCTTAAACTCTACTAAAAAGACAAGTTTAGCCATTGACATATAATGGCGAAGAGTATGTTTTTCTTTATCTTTTAACGGGAGAAAAGCAAAAATCATTTTTCAGCCATGACTTAATTATGCGTAGTTTGGATGCAAAGCATGAAGACATTGTTACATCTATCTTTGTTATAGTTAACGTTTAGAAATGATGGTGGTTAATCTGTACTTGGGCTCCAACAACATTAATGGTATATTTCCTGTAGTAAACATGAAGGCTTTTCTAGTTTCTTTACTCAGTGTTTAACTCTTTGCAAGGCTTTTTTTTTACCTAATATGGTTTAGCATTTATTTCTAAAATCGTTATTATCCTTAATTAATTTTTTCAGCTGCCTAAAATTTTCATTATTCACAATACAAAACAGCATATGTGAAATTTAAATGTATATGTATATATGTATATATATTAAATATTCATATTTATAAATACTTATATATTATATTATATTATATATTATTGTATATTATAAATATTTATATATACATATATGTGTATATATATTAAATATTTATGTATATCTATATATTTTTTACTACATGCAAGACACTTATGTTTATTTAAAATAAATTAGGTGATCACATGAAACATTCTACAATACTTAAAAATTCACTTGATTTTCACTTTCAGCCATTTAAATATTTTATATGCATTTACATAAAATATAAAAATAATACAAAGTTTGTCTTTCTTCTAAAGAAGATATTCTATATTTATAAACGTGAAACAATATTGCATATAATGAATTTAGTTAAAATTTATTTTTATATATACAAATTGTAAAGTATCTGATATTGACATTAATAAAATCCTAGTATTATAGCATCATTTAGATTGATGAAGCCAATTATCTGCATTGCTGCAGGAGAGAAAATATACCAAGATTGATTTCTTTGATATATACTATACATTTATATTTTACTAGCAAAAATACAAGATTTTAAAGATTAAAATTAAGGTAAAATTAAATTAAAAGTGGTTTTTAATTTTCTAAGCATTTTTTTAGATAAAGCTTTGGCATAGTGATGGATATATCATAATGTTGATTTATATAAAAATTTATTAATAAATGACTTTTTAAAATTCTATGATCTGACCCACTGTGAGGATTCCTATAACAGTGCTGGAAAGAAAAATAAAATAACAAGATTCATAGAATCATGGAGAAGAAAAACTTACGGTCTGTCTTTGGCCTGTAGCAAATCTAAAAACTGAGTTTAAGAAAACACAAGAAAGGAATCTGGGAAGAAGAATCTATTTTATCTTCATATGACCTGTGGCTCACTACTGTTATGCCTAAAGAGCTATTGAAAATTCTGTATTTCTGATCTTCACTTAGACATTGAAACTTACCTAGAATCCTTATTTTGAGAAACACTAGAGTAAATAGAGCCAAATCCTTAAAACATTTTATTTATTTTTCACTAATAGAAAAATTGTATTTACTTAAAAGCATTCAGAATGTCAGCATAACAGCTGCAACTTTTTTTGTTGTTGATATTGCAGAGTGGTATTCAGTTAACAGAACACCAGTTATTTCCTGTAAGCTGCCTCAAAGACAACTGAATATGAAAACACTACTATCCCAATATACAACTAATTTGTGCTATGCACCAACATGAACCTGTGTAAATTTCCATGCCAGTTTCCACCCCCCACACTGTTCCAGGCAGGGTTAGTGGCTACTGAAAATATCACCAGGACAGGGCTATCTAAAGTCATGTTTTGTAGTGTGCTAACTATACAAAAAAAAGATACCTTACAGTTTAAAAATAAATCTTAAACAGACTTACATTTCAATTTTTTTCTTTAATAGGAACGTGTTGGTTACAGGGGGTTAAATGCTTTATGGACAAGAAAAAAGAACTGAGTTAGAACCAGCATATTCATCATCTTCATCTTCCTACTTTTTCTCCTCTTCTTTCTTTTCCTTGTTTTTTTTTTTCAACCTTGACAACTCTTTTTTTTGCTGCATCAGGCTTTCCTTCAGCTCCAAATGCAGCCATACCCTTTTCGTATTTTTCCTTCAGCTCAGCAGCCTTCTTTGTGAGGCTGCTTGTCATCTGTGGCAGAGTTATTCCACATCTCTCCCATTTTCTCTGCAACATCACCAATGGAGAAGCCAGAATGTCCTCCTTTGATTTTGTGGTGATATGCAGAAGAAAACAAGAAAAAGGCCAAAGGAGTACATTGGGTGCATTAGGATCTTAGGACTTCTGTTTTTTGTTTCCCCTTTAGGTGGGATATGTTTTCATATCCTCTTTCATAACAGGCCTTGTCTGCCTTTGCCATGTCTTCAAAGTTTCCTTTCTCTTGAGCAGACATGGTCTTTCAGCTCTCCGAGCACTCCTTCGAAAACTCGGAGAAGTTGACTGAAACATCTGGGTGCTCTTCCTGGAAAGTTTGCACAAAGAATGTGTATGATGACATTTTGCCTTTTGGCTTCTTAGGATTTCCTTTGCCCATGTTTAATTATTTTCCTCAGAGAGGCAGAGTCATCCAGTGCCTGTCTGGCATCTCACTTGCCCCAGCGCCTTCTCTATGGACTTCAGTTTACTGCAGTGGCTGTGAGAGCAGGAGCCAGATGCAGCCTCAAAACATTTTATATTCAAGGAAAAGAAAAATAACCCACAACTGTTAAGGTTTTATGAGAGCCAAGAAGTCAAATCTTTAGAAGTAAGGGGTTGTAATTGTTTTTATTAAATAAAAGCCAAATTCGTATAATGTAAATGTTTATTTTGAGGATATTTCATTAAGGTAGTAAATTAAATTTGTAGTCAACAAAATAATTTTAAGATGTACATTATTACTTTTATTTTAAATAGGCTTAATGGCAAAATTTCTGTGAATCTATGCATTCTGTGCTTCATAACAAAGTATCCTCCAATATTTGTTTTCTCACATAGTACCTGAGGGTTAGTGGTCTGGGTGCAGTTTGGCTGGTTGGTTTGGCTCAGGGTTTCTCACAAGATTGCAGAGGCTACAGTCATCTCAAGGCTCAAACAGTGCTTCCAAGCTTATTCAAATGGTTGATGGCAGGCTTTAGTTTGTCATAGGCCTAAACATCCTCACTGGTGTTTGGCGGGAAGCTTCAATTCCTACTCATGAAGACCTTACTCAGGACTGCTTACAACATAGGAGATTGCTTCTCCCAGAGTGAGTGGGCAAAAAAGAATGAGCATATCTGAGATGGAAGCCATTGTGTTTTATAACTTAATCTAGGAAATGACATACTGTCACTTCAGCTACGTACTAGTCACACCGAACAACTCTGGTACAATGGAAATGTCTACATAAAGATGTGAATACTAGAAGATAGGAATCACTAGGGCAGCCATTTTGGAACCTGCTTAGCATATTTATTTCTTTGTATGCTTACTTCTTAGAAGCACAAAATCATCTTCTATAATTTTTCATAGAGAAGGTTTTACAGTTTGATAATATAGTACTTCCTTTATTTTTTAAAAGTCTTTCATCAAGGCATTACATCTTTATATTACACTGTATATACATGCATATATATATATATATATATATATATATTTAGAGAGAGAGAGAGAGAGTTTTGTGTAGCTTTGTATTGTCTTACTTAAACCAGAAAAAATATTTGGAATTAGTTTCATTTTTTAATATTTATTTATTTATTTTTGAGAGAGAGAGAGAGAGAGAGAGAGAGAGAGAGAGAGAGTATGAGCTGGGGAGGGGCAGAGAGAGAAGGAGAGAGAGAGGATCCCCAGCAGGTTCTGCACTGTCAGCACAGAGCCTGCTGTGGGGCTCAATCTCACAAACCATGGGATCATGACCTGAGCCAAAATCAAGAGTTGGACGCCTAACCAACTGAGCTACCCAGGTATCCCTGGAGTTAGGTTCTGTGATTTAACTGTGCATTAGAAATCCATGACACTGTTGAAAACTAAGTTGACAAGTTATAATTTACCAAGATTTTATTTCCTTATTTTGTCACCAGCTGAAAACTTACCTACTTATTATGCTTCCTCAGGGTGAGTTTGCTTTTTGATTATCTAACTTCATGCAAGTTTTAACTGCATCCCAATCAGCCCCATATATACTCTCAAGAATATATATTTAGACACTTTGGCATTTCAATTATTTCTAAAATAGTATCTTACTTTGATGCTCTTCTGTATAAATGAATCTTTTTTAAAGAGTAAGATATTATGCTAAGCACTTGAGGAATACAAAGACAATTATTATAATGCCTGTCCACAAGAAAGTTTTAACTTCTTAGGGAAAGACAAATTCACAGGAAGTTTCCATTGTTTGATTGAACTAATGTACAGATCATAAGGGAAATAAGTACAAAATAAATGCTTTATTCAAGGAAGAAGGTTTTCAAATAGACTTTGGCAAGGATAGAAAAAAGTTATGCATTAAAACTCCTTTGAGTTACATCTTACAGGATGATTAAGGTTTTCAAAGGAATGAACTAGAATGGTGTTTCCCAGTTGGAGGTTGTAGACCTAGCAGGAGTGGAAAGGTCTAGAGCATATTTGGGGAATGCACAATTGTCTTGCTTGACTGAAACTTACCAAAATGTGGGATATGATTATAAAGGAACTTATGAGAGTATTGGGAATCATTTTAAACACTAGTTTGAGGGGAGCCTGGGTGGCTCAGTCAGTTAAGTGGCAGACTTCGGCTCAGGTCAGGATCTCATGGTTTGTGAGTTCAAGCCCCACGTCGGGCTCTGTGCTGACAGCTCAGAGCCTGGAGCCTGCTTCGGATTCTGTGTCTCCCTCTCTCTCTCTCTCTGCCTCTCCCCTGCTTGCACTCTCTCTCTCAAAAATAAATAAACATTAAAAAAATTTAAAAAAATAAACACTAGTTTGAAAAGTTAAACCTTAGTTTGGGAGGACATGGAGATCAATTTTGAACAAGAGAGGCTAGAGCAGATATGTGCTTATATTAATCTAGGAGCATATATCTGAATGAATTATAATAGGAAAATTCATTAGTCAAAGAAAGAAGTCCAGAAGGATATAAAGTAACTGTGAGCAGAGCAGATTTGCTCTTACAAATATAGTACAATGAGGGCCTAACTTAGCATGTTCCCAGTGAGAATGGGAAGAAGGAAGTTGAAGTGAGAAATATGTGGAGACACTAATTACGTGAATAAATGCATTTTTAAATAAATAAATAAATAAATCTATATATACATATATTCTGAACATGTCTAAACAATTGGAAGAAAGGGAAATAAAGAGAAGAGTTGGCTTATGGGATGTAATTATGAGGTTGAATTTTAGCCCAACAGATGTAGGATTCAGTAGACCCTCCTTTGCACATTTTAAACACAAGTAAACACCTGTCAATCTGTGTTTCAAGAAAAACTTGGAACTAGAGCCAAAGATCAGTTTTGAATAGAGGTAAAATTAGGGTAAGTAGGAATATAAACAGGTAAGACATGAGTGGAAGGGCACTATAGAGTGAAGAGGCAAGCTCAAGGACTGTGTCCATCATGAAGATGGGACAGTAAATGAGACCCGACAAAGAGTGAGATGGAGCATTCAGAGAAACAGGTTTTTGTTTTTGTTTTTTTAAATAATATACCTGAAATTTAAAGCATTTGAAGGAGCAGGTAATTAGCAACTTGTAATGACACAGAAAATTTTAAAAGGTGGATAATTAAAAAAAAAAAAACATGGCTGCTAAGTATTTGAAAGCAGTTGTTAAAGAAGTAATGGAAGAAGATAAAGTATACAGATTTAAAGGAGTGACTAGTAAGTAAATGGGATTCCTGGAATATACTGCTTTTTCAAGACGCATAGGTGAAAGGAAGAGAGAATGTGAAAGTATAGGGAGATATGAAAGTTGAAATTACTTTGGACCTTTTTTTGAGGTCACAACAGATAAGGTCTGAGGAAGAATGGCATTTTCAAAAATAGTCCCAATTCAAGGTACTGTGGCATGAGACTGAAACTGTGGTCTGATCCAGCAATACAAAATGACATAGTTTCTCTCTCACTTTTATCTTTCTGTGAAGTGATTCCCATTAAGCTGTCATTTCAGCCATAGGGGGAAAAATCAGTATCCCAAAGTAATTTTGCTAAATATTAATTTTTAAACATGATTCAATTCCATATTTTTCTTTCTTTCTTCATTCAAGAGAAATCCTCCAACCAACTTTTTGAATGGCTTTTCTCACCTTGTCATGATTTTAAAATCTATTATTGTTGCCTCTAATAGCTATTTTTTTTAAGTTAGGAGTGTAACAAAGCTCTTTGTCTATTGAAGTCCTAATTTTAAACCCAATATTATTATGTTTAGGTTTTGGACTTATTTCCATGACATGGAGGAAAAGAATATTAGCTTATTTATCTTGAGGCTTTTATTGTTATTATCAAGTTAGAGATTCTTGAAAGAGGATTGTCATTAGGGATTGAAATAAATACCATTTAGGAAAAGGAATCAGAAAACCAAAAAGAAACTAAAAAAAATATAAATATATATATATATATATATAATATTATATGTATATATAATATTATATATATATATCGAAACCCTCTTATCAGTGTGTGGTCAGTGAATGCATGTTCTCAGAAAGGCCACATTTGAGTACATCACAGAATTGTGAGAATCTCAGTTTTTGCAATTTCTGACAACATTCTGGTCAGAGAGTAATATATATCTTCACTTGAAATGAACATATACATGTTCTTACTATAGTCATTGCTTTGCAGTGTGTGTATGTACACGTGTGTGTAGACGCCATTATAGACTATGTAAAGGAAACACCTTAATGGAAGAGCATGGAGTTTGGTATGAGAAGTTGTGAGTTTATTCTCGCTATTTATCTTTGTGCAAACAAGAGAAAAAAAGTGATGACTCTAAGTCCTATTTTAATCCTCTAAAATGGAGGGAAATGATACTATCAGCCCATTAAGGCTACTGAGAGGAGTAAATAAACTAATGGGTAATTTGAAGTTGTTAAGGTGCCTTTACTTAGAACAGCATATTATTAATGAAGAATGGCCTTTTTCTACGT
Organism: Panthera uncia; assembly: GCF_023721935.1. Classification (NCBI taxonomy): domain Eukaryota; kingdom Metazoa; phylum Chordata; class Mammalia; order Carnivora; family Felidae; genus Panthera; species Panthera uncia. The sequence goes on from NC_064810.1 coordinate 36,913,018, forward strand.
GCTGTGGGCCATATCTTATGGCAAAAACAGCTGAAAATCTCATTCACTTCCAATAGTATTTAAAAATAATAGTATTTAATAATCATAAGTTACATATTTTCATTAGGGTACACTAACTGATGTAACAAACAACCCTCAAATCTCAGTGATTTAGCACAATAAAGTTCATTTCTCACTTCACAGTTTGATGAGGGTCATAAACCCTCCTCCACACAACTCAGGACCCCAGATTCCGTCGATTTTGTGGTTCAGTGATCTTGTGGCTTTAAGATCAGCATGTCTGTTGTTACCTGCCAGTGATAAAAAAGAAATAGCATGGAGAAGCTACATTGGATACTTAACCACCTTGCTCAGGAATGCACACATCATTCCACTGGCCAGAATGAGTCATGTGGACCAAATTAGATACAATAAATAAAGTATTTTTTTACTGATATTTGCTGTAACATTCAAGAAGAAATGCTTTGGCTGTTTAGATCAAAGTTTTTCCAAACTCAGTAATTATGGAACAATTTAAAAATTAAGATAGGTACCCAAATGTCAGCAGTAAATCATGAGGTATAATGCACAGTAAATCATGAGGTATAATTTAATGCACAAATTAAATTTGAAGTAAAATGGTATTTGCATACACTCATAGCTATAATAAACAATTTCATTTTATTAATGATCTTACTTCACAAGTGGATGAAACAGAAATATAAAAAACTTTATCTGATTAAGAATAAAAAGTACAGGACGTTTGGATGGCTCAGTCACTTAAGTGTCTGACTACAGCTCAGGTCATGAACTCGCAGTTCGTGGGTTCAGGCCCCATATAAGGCTCTGTGCTGGCTCAGAGCCTAGAGGCTGCCATGGATTCTGTGTCTCCCTTCCTCTCTGACTCTCCCCTACATGCACTCTGTCTCTCTTTCAGAAATAAATAAACATTAAAACAACAACAAGAAGAAAAATACAAAGTAATGATGAAGAGAAACAGCTTTCATTTTGCATTTTTTAATATAATACTCAGCTTAAAAATATCATCTTTGAGGAGCCTGGGTGGCTCAGTAGGTCAATTTCTGGTCAGGTCATGATCCCAGGATTGTAGGATGGGCCCCACTTTGGGCTCCACACTGAGTGTGGAGCCTGCTTAAGATTCAGTTGGTTGCTCTCTCCCTCTGCCCCTCTCCCCCGCTTGTATGCTCTTTCCCTCTCCTTCTCTAAAATAAAATAAAATAAAATTTTAAAATATCACATTTAAAATGAGAACATTATTCTATGTCTCTGTCATATATCATAGTAATATTAAGTGTGAGGTTAACTAATCAGATATAGCATCGTGTATATGTACATGTATGTATGCATATATAATATATATGTATGTATGTATGTTCAAATACATTTTATTATCATTGAAACATAATATAAAAATGCCATTTTCTATAGTTATTTTGTAGCAGATGGGAAAATTAGAACAGTACATTTTGGGTATTTCTCAAATCATTCAGGGATTCATCTTATATAGTTTTTTTTTATCTTTAGAAACAAAGCTGCTTATATAATCTCCATAGTGAAATGTCCAAATTTTTTCTTTTCTGTTTCTATTACAATTTGAAAAGCACTGGATCTAGCTTTTCATTTTCAACATAGATTGCCAGTTAGTCGGTAAATGCTTCTGATACATCAATGAACAAAAGTAACAAGTAAGTGCATTGGGTGATTTTGCAGACTGCATCTTGGAATTTATCAAGAATGGAACCATTTCTAAAAAGGATAAACATTATGGAATAAGCCTAGCTGTAGAAATATGAATACATTTTTTTCTTCTCGGATTTAAAATCCACTAAAGAGGAAAATATTGCTAACATTTCTTTGTGTTATGTGTGTAAAGCACCTGTTATGTTCTCACAGAACTCAGTTTGAAAATTGCTAATGGAATTACGTTGTCCCAATAGAGGCATCACACACCCATCCCATCCATCCTGACTTCCCATACAGTGACTAATGCATTCTAACATGCATACTGTTCTAGTAAAAATACTGTGTGTTTCTGTCAATGTCACTAAACTATTAACAGACAGAATAAAATGACATAAGAACAAAATGGCTTAAGCACCAGGAGCTTATAGAAGTTGATGGATAAAAAGAGGAGGGGCAGCCTGATATGACAGCATTAGAAATGGTGCCAAAGAAACACTGTCTTCTATATTTGTTCACTGGAATTCCCTTGAGAACAGTCAGCTTCCCCCAATCCCCAAATGCAAATGTTCTAAGCATCTTTGTTCTTTATCACATATTTTACCCTGATTAGTCATGTTTGTATCTACAGCTTGGGTACACTTTATGCTTATAACTTTAGGGCCTAAGGAGCAGCAACATAAGGAATCGTCCTCTTTGGGTCTTTCTTATTTCCCTAGCAGTCTTTATTTTCAAGGGCAAAGGTAGAGATTGCGCTCCTCCAGAAAAGTGTTTCAATTGTTACTTAGTTGTCAAACTCCACCAATAAATTGCTTTCATATGTCATCCTTACTAACTTTTCTTTCTTTTCTTTCTTTTCTTTCTTTCTTTCTTTCTTTCTCTTTCTTTCTTTCTTTTTCTTTCTTAATTTTTCCTTCCTTCCTCCCTCCCTCACTTCCTTCCTTCCTTCCTTTTCCTTCCTTCCTTCCTTCCTTCCTTCCTTCCTTCCTTCCTTCCTTCCTTCCTTCCTATTTGAGTTAGTTGACATATAGTGTAGCATTAGTTTTAGGAGTAGAACCCAGTGATTCATCTTATATATGATAAATGTCTCTTATATATGACACCCAATGCTCACCCCAACAAGTGCCCTCCTTATTTCCCATCACCCATTTAGTCCATCCATCCACCCAACACTCCTCCAGCAACCCTCAGTTTGTTCTCTGCATTTAAGAATCTCTTATGGTTTGCCTCCCTCTCTGTTTTTATCTTGTTTTTCCTTCTCTTTCCCTATGTTCATCTGTTTTGTTTCTTAAATTCTTGACCTGAAATGCTTTCTACTTTCTTCTCCACTGGGTCAGTCTCCAAATCACTCTTCTCCTCTCTTCTCATTGCATATTGTGTGTACCACTATCATAACTGTTGCCACACAACACTGAAATTTTAATGTGCTTTTGTCTCACTGTTCTTTGAATTCTGTTAAGGCAGATGTCACATCTTATTCATTGATATATATTCGTCTGTGTCTACATCATTTAATAGAGACACAACAAATAGCTGTTGGAAAAATGAATACATAAATGAAAGAATTCACTGCATCTAGTTTTATCTCATTCCTAAATACAGTGCACTCATTAAGACTCTTGACGTGTTATATTAGACCTTCTTATTTTTTTACATTGCTTGGAACTTATTTGAACCCCATATTTCTTCAAATATCTGTTATACAAGTCATCTTAACAGTTATGCTTTAAATTTCTTATTTATAAGATTAGTGTCTTAGTCTCTGTGAAATTGCAAAGGCCATTGAATTACCTAAATGCTTTCACAATAATTCATAGCACAAACAAAGTGAGTATTTCTACTTAAAAAGAGCTTTGAATTAAGTGCCATAAATATAGAAGAGGTATTCAGAATTGTTTGAGTTTAAAATGAACTCCGATAATATTCTAAAAACAGAGGCATGCTGAAGATTTTACTTAGATTTTACTTACTTGTGTTGCTTATGTTTGTTTTTTTTTTCTTTTTCCTTTCTTATCTATCTATCTATCTATCTATCTATTTATTATTTTGGGGATCCTACTGTAGCTAGGAAATCCTCTACACTATTTGTACTTATTACCTCAGTCGGATTGGGTTGTGGGGTACTTTTTCCTTTTAATGTGTCTTCTATTTTATCAAACATGCTTTTTATTTGAAATTTCTCAGGCAATTTTTCTCTTTCTTCTCTTCCTGAAACTGGGTTGTATAGATTGCACCAATTTTATGTTTTTTTTTTCCACTACCCTATCAGTTTTCCCAGTAGGTTTATTACTAGTTGTATAGATTGGATTTCTTGTTTCATGAGTCCAGAAGAAAACGGTCTCAGCCTCTCTCTTTACTTGAATTGGAATTTTTTAAAAAATTCAAACCATCATTTTCTTCAAAGACTATAAAATATCTGTTAGTATTTAAAATAATAACTATGAGAGCTTTAAACACTAAGAAGTTGCATAGATTAATGTTTTAACACAGAATAAGTGGCTGTCCCTCCTAAATAAAACACATATTTGAATAACACCACATGCTCCTTTAGTTATTTATTTTTATCATCACTTCTTTTCTTAATTTAGTGTTCTGTGATTTAAAATTAGATGCTTGAAATGAGTTCTCTCTGTTTCATTGTACTTAATTTTCTATGTGCTTAAGAATAGCTTCACCATCCAAAATAGATAATTTATTACCCATATTAATTAAGATAAATTTAGAATTTGCTAGTCTAGGTAGGTAACACACATATAGTAATATTTCCAGAAGTTTTCCATATGATTTCATATAAGAAATAAATCAATTTGTCTTTCTTATATTTTGTGGGGACTAAATATCAAGGTACCAGATATGCATTCATTTTCACTAGCCACAGCACTTTCAAACTTTAGTGATTCAAAAGTGCAGAAGTGGAGTGCTCCATTGACACAGTGAGAACATCCATTTTTTTCTTCTGATATGGAATCTGCAAATATCTTACAAATGATATGTCATCAACTGGAAATGCAAATAACAGTAGCCACCCTTTAATGACAACACTGGGAGCACAACATTGTCCTGTCCACTTCATCTTCAGGGAGATTCTTTGGGGGTGAGTCATATTACTTTAACAATTTTATAGGCAGGAAAGGGAATCTTGGAGAATTTAGATTCAGTTGCTCAAAATTATATAGCTAATGTAGGAGTCAGTATTCAAAATCTAGGTCTGTCTGATTCCAGAGCCTTCCCCCTAAACCATTATCCTGTATTACCTTTGTAGTAACTATTAATAAATTATTAAAACTTCTGATTGTGCATAGCATGATCATAGTTTACATGCTGTACTTTACTAGCTGATCAAAAATAAATTGATATTATACCCTAACCCACATAACAAAATACATAAACCAACTTAGGAAATCTTTATGAGATGTTAAGATTTATAATTGGTTATAATAAGGGACACTGTTACAGTATTATAGTTTTTTCTCTCTTTTTTAACTGTTTACTAACACAGTTATAGCAATAGAAATACCTTAACTAATGTATTATTTTAACAAACACTAAAATTTTAAACAATGGAGTAAACAAAACAATTTCTGAATTCATGTGTACATAGATATTTATTTGACTGAGAAAGGATATATTTGTTAGTGTGTGATATATAATAATAGGCTTATTCAAAAAGCATATAAATATTCAAGGACTATGAAATCCAGTGATTGAATTAATGCATGAATATGTTTTGGTCAAAGTTTTATTTTTCTTATTTGTTTCATTAAATATAAATCTAGATAAATGTCATTCAGCTTTGAAACAATAGTATTTAAGCCAGGTTTTTCTATAGCTAATTAAAATTAAGTTAGTCTTTGTCAATTGAGACTAAAAGAAATAATTATACCACTTAACATTCTTTATTCAGTTCATCCCTTTCAAAGTGCAAAAATTCAGTGATCTGTAAAACCATGAGGTGCTTTTGTACAAGTGAAACAAGGTCCTTTTATGTCTCAGTTGAGTTAGTTAAAATTATTTTTGTTTATGTTATTTGGATTATAGCTTCTGATTGTGTTCTTATGGTTCTTGGCAGGTTAACTAGGGTGATGTGAATGTAGTTATACTGAAATAATTATTGATTCATATATCAAAATCATGGTAAGTATGAACATATACTTAAGAATGAATTAGTACAAGTTCAAAGATGTCATATTCTTTACTCTGTAGGGTCATTTATTCTCTTTTCATGAGTATACTTTAGGAAATTTTGTCCATATTTTAACAAAATAGAGTGACTTAATAAGGTATATAACTTTAATCTGACACCTTGGGCTTGTTAGCTTTTGCCCTAGTCATTGACCATTCGTATGTCCTATTCTGCTTGCCAGTGGATATTCATAAATATTGAGCATTGCAGTTTATAATACCTAAGCTAATGTAGTAGTGCATTTGAGTTTATAATCTATTATTATACATGCTAGTTCTGCTGGTTCTCAAAACATATCTGTGGAATAAGCATTTGGGTTATTTCTTCTAGGTATGCTCAAATGATAAGATGGAGCTAGTATTAAACAAAGTTATGTTTTCACTATATTATGTTTCATAAAACACAATACTTCTAGAGTTCCATATATGGCAGAAAGCTTTTGGATTATTGATCTAAAATCTTCTTTAATGGATGAGGAAAATTACGTCCATAAAGGCATAGTGACTTGCTCTAAGTTATAAAAGTTTTCTGGCTCCCAATTTTGTCTACCTTCTTCTCACCTTGCCAACACATTATTCAAAGGTAATGATGCTCAAGGACTTTGTGGTCAGGCCAGTAAATGACAGAAACTAAATATATGGCAGATATAATAACTCATTTTATGTGAGTCTCAGCCTTGAAAGTAATAAGAGTAAATATTTTCTTTCAGAGGAATTTATATTTTTTTCAAGAGTAAAATTTCATAGCATAGATTAAGATTTATTTATGAATTTTGTTTTGATTTCCAAAAATATTTTTTATCATTTTATTCGTTGTATGAATTGGAGATCACATGTTGTTTCATTTATACGGACAAATTGGCTACTTAATATGGCACTGTGAAGCCAGTTGCTAAAATGAGATATAAAATGATGATTGTTTTAGTTTTAAAAATTAAAATATTTTGCAAATATATTAATATTCAAATAATTGTGTAGTTTTCAATCTGATTCAGAAGTATTTCTAATAAGGCTAAATAAAGCATTTCTGATTACTTAATTTACTATTTAATTTGATAGTTTATGAAACATTGAGCTTAATCCTCCTTGTAGTTTTGTATTTTCTCCAAATTATGATCATTTTCCTTTATGTATGTACTACCAATCTTCATGATTTATTACACTAAATTGAATTTTAAGAGAAATTGAAAACAAAATGCATCGGTGAAGCAGATCTTCTATGTGTCCCCCAAAAGGCAATGTACCAAAAATTGCAACAGTTCTTGAAAGCATCCTTAATTGAATAGAGAAGTTGCCTTGAGGGAATTGAGCAACAAGTTCCTTACTGTCAGAGCAGGCAACACTTTTTAGAAAGCCTTGTTTTTTATATTGGATTGAAATCATGATAAGAATACAATTACATGTTCTGCATTAATCTGCCTTTTTGAAAATGGAAGTACTTAGCTTTATTTTAAAGATGCTAGTGTGCACACTCTGTAATAAATTTCTTGTACTGCCTTAGTCTACTCTATGGATTTACTTGTGGGATGGTTTTAGGACACTACTCTTAGCTCCTTTAAAAAAAATCTCCTCGTGCAAGTAGGTGGGAGAATTAAGAAATTCTATTGGAATTATTTTTATTATGCTATAAATACATAATTATCATAATGCTTTATAATCATGCTTTATACTTGACTTATGCTCTTTTATATTTATTAGTATATTCTATTTTTATATCTCTGAATTTAAAAATGAATGAAAGTATTCTTTACAAAGGCATTTATTTTGAATAAATGTGTGACTGTGGCTTTCTCCCTAACCCATTTTCCTCAAAAGGGGGAGAGGACCAGTAATGACTAATGAATGCTTAACAAATGACAAGGTTGTAGATGATATTTTCATTAGTTTATCCCATTTTATTTCTAAAAATCATGTGATGTAGGAATCATTATTTTCATTTTACTACTAAGAAAACTGAGGATTCAAAAATTTATATAATTTACCTAGAGTCTTATAATACCAATCAGTCATTTTAATACAAATTTATGTGATTTCAAAGTCTTTGAAGACCTTGCTTTCAGATTTCTTTTTTAATACAGACAAAAACAAATATATTTCAGTGTCTTCAAAGAAGGGAATAGAAAACTGGTGCTATTTGGTGTACGTATGACTGATATACCAAGCTTTGTAAAAACTAAGAATCCCATCTCCCTGTTAGACAAGTCTGAATTTTTCTTACACAGAGTGAAAACCCATGACATCAGAAAACAAGGTAAAATAATCCTCTCATTGCTACTTTCCAGGACTGTCATAAATTTGTCATTTCAACTTTTTAAAAAAAACTCAAAATTATTATCTACATCTCTAGAATATGTGTGGCTTCTTAATTGGATATTCAAATTTATTCACATAAAGTTTTACTGAAATGTAGTAATTTAAATATTTCAAACTTTTTGTAGCATTTATTTCCTTCTTTACTTACAGATTTTAGACCAAAATGTGGCTACTTATCAGCTCTAGTTATTAAGCAGAATTAGAATTATACTCTAAAATTATATTTCTATCTAAAGAACAGAAGTTATTTTAGAAATTCTTTTAATGTATGGGAAGATAAGTTGTACTTTTGGTTTATTTGGTTTTAAATAAATTTGGTGTTGCAAGTTTTGCCATTTTACTAATATTTTCTATGTTTATAATAGCAGTACACTAACTGCAGTTTATTCAGGTATTTCAACCATTTATTGACTCTTGTTCACTATGGTTGTCATTTCATCAATCCAAATAAAATTTGAAGTAACACTAAAGCTGACTTTTCTATGATCTAGTAGTAGTAATTTCTTGAGATGGGACAAGGGTCTTCTTTCTTGAGGCTCTTTCTCTTATGTTGATGTCCATTTGATAAAACTTGATGCTAATTGTTTTTTTCTCAGTTGATTTATTTTGCCAAATTTCACAAGATAAGAAAGGGCACATCTTGGGCAGAAGAGATCTTCAAAGGAGCTGATATCAGCAGTGGTCATGGCCATTCATGTAGCGATTCTGTCTCTTAAAACAGCGGGCTGTGGGTTGCTCACCTTCAAAATCTTGAAATAGAACATTCACTCAATGCTGAAATTTAGGTGGCTTTTATCTTCAAGATTGCCGTTCTTATTCACTTCAGGCCTCACCCATTAGATCCATTTCCAACATGTGCATCTCGTTTCAAACTCTTGGTACTCTCCTCTCTAAATACTTCCCATTGCCATAAACTGAATCCTCACCTTGAATTTGACCAGTCACATTTGTTCTTATTCAAGACTTTCACAGAATATTTCTGTGCCTTCACGGTTAGTGTTTTACACAGGTGGCACGGCTGATGTTATAAGAGCTCTTCTTCACCCACTTACTCTCTTTCTTATAACTTGGAAACTGAACCGCATGCTTACGTATTTCAATCATCTGTAGATGTCAAATTCTTAACTGTCACAGATTTATTTTGTGCCTTCTTCTTGTTCTCCATTCCATTTAAGTAACCAACTCTTATGGTCCTAGGACATTATCATTCCCAGAACGACTTTACATTCAACATCTTAAGCTTCAAGATCCACTCTCTGACTACTGCTCTCTACCTAAATATCACTACTCTCCTTGTTTTACCTCTTAAAACACTTAGACAATTTAATGCTCCCTTATATCCTAGTCATTGAATTTTAATTTATTTTGTTATGTTATCAGAATCGCATGGTGAGATAATTCTATCACTCTTTTACCAGGATTTCCATTTCTTCGCTCTCTTGTTCTCATCCCTTACCCGGCTCCAATGGATGGATCCTAACATCTCTTGCAAGACACTGCTAGAGAAAATGGCCAGGCCATACCGGTCAGAATATTAATCTAGGGATTATTTACAACCTCAGCTGATTATTAATCTTTATCATTGTCAATAATTGACTCCTTTTCCCACAGCTAATCAACATTATTCTCATTCTCCTTAACTTCTGAGCCTATTGTCTGCTCCCTCAATGTGTAAAAAATTACTATGCCATCTACTTAACAGAGCAATCAAACCTTTCAAATATAATCTTCTTTGACTTTCTGTGACCTCCCATTATATATACATATATACAAATGTGTGTGTGTGTGTGTGTGTGTGTGTGTGTGTGTGTGTGTATTCTTCCTTTCTGTCTCAGAGGAAGCGAATGCCATTTATAGCCCACACCTTTTCTTCCTAGCCAGGTTTTTAATCCTGGTTCACTTGACTCCTCTATAATCTTGGTTTAAGACACCCCCACCCTAAAAATCTAAATCTTTTTTTTTTTTCATCTTGCATATCAGTCTGAGTTGCAGCAAAAAAAACAGATGGGATACTAAAATTAGTTTAAGTAGAATTTTATAAAGGGGCTATTTACAGGGGTGTAGGCAGTGTGTAGGGAAAGGATAAGGGACAGTGAAGTACCAAGGACTAGTAACAGCAGGGTACTTTACCATCCAAAGGCTGAAAATGTGAGAAGAGGGTGTGGTTCCTGGACCAGGAGGCAGAGAAAGGGCTGCCTTAGAGCAGCATGATGTTTGTTCGATGGATGAAGCCACTGTCCTATGCACAGATATGGAGCAAGGACAAGAAATACCCAGAAATAAAAATCTGAGTTTCTCTTCTTTCTTTGGCCTCCTACCAGTGTTTTCCATTGATTTAACCCAACAAGCAGTTAGAGGACAAAAGAACTGATTGAATTAGGAAGTCAGCCTTACAAAGCATACAGCATGTTAGAGAAGGATGAAAATATAATGTAGATGGGCAAATAAAGGATATTCACCACATCTTGATTTCATTACCTTCTCAGTTCTTCTGAACAAGTTGTTGATTTCAGAACATAAGGTACTTTTTGGGGAGGCTGTCTGGGTAGCTGCACATATTCCTCAAGCCCAGGCTGATTTTCCTTTTCTTCTCAAGCTGCTGAAATCCATCTCCTTTAACCAATTCAAATGTTTATTTTCTAAAGTTATTTTTCATTTTTACCAAGTAGCTAATCACCCCCCTCTCTTATTTTCTTGTGAAATATTTACTTCTCCCCAGCATAGGAATTTTTCTAGTTTATGTTCCTATAAGGACCTTTATAGTAAGGACTATATCTCATTTGTCTATGTTTGTTCTGTACCTATTGTTGTTTGGTTCATATTAGATACTCAGTAATTATGTGCTTCAATAATTTGTGCCCTCTGTCTTCTACCAGTACTGAGTTCCCTACTGATAACTACTCTACAAGTGTCATCTGTATACCAAATATAGTTTATCATGGGTTATCTGTTTGGGAAATAAATAAGTGGTTATATTTGAAATTAACATCACTTTCTAGAAGGTTCAATAGTCCAAATTACTATATTTTATCTTGAGTTACATTAATTGGAAAGGATGACCTAGAAACAAGGTCACAAAGACAACACTAGCATCAAAGACAATTGAAGGGAGGACCACATCGCCTTTTTGGAAAAGCAGCCTTTCTTTCTCCAATTCTGTCATTGCAAATGCACATAGGGAAAGTTATATAGGGACACTCAGAATCAAAAGAGACAAATTTACCACTAAAGACACATGCAGAATATACTAAAATTGCGGTGTTGTTTTTATGGAAAAATGTGAAGGAAATGATCCAGTGCAGTATAATACTTTCGAATTTAAATATATAAATTTAGTCTATAGTATGTCTTTCTCTTTAATGTTATCCATCAATCATTTATGCATTTAAATGAAATACTTAGCTGTCCCTCCTTTTAATCACCTAAGAAAGGAATCTGCATTTTTGTATTGAGAATTGTGCTCAGGTAGGTTTTGTCAAATTGATCATGTGGAATATCATCTTTTGACTTTTAGGAATAGTTCTCTCAAATGATTTCATTGTTCACATGTTATATGGGCATTCCTGCATGACCTACCTTGACAGAGACAAAGAAATAGACTAAATATGTGTGCTGTGACTCCAGTGCCCTTCCTCACTACCAGGTTAAGGAAAGATTCCACATTAACCTTGTCATGACAATAGTAAGAAAAGAACATTTCTTTTTCTTAATAAGCCCTGTCTTAGCTTTTTCTTTTGTGCTGAGAGATTTTCAGTATATGTTCTCTCTACATATCTTTTTTTACTAGTTATCAGTGTTTTGAATTTGGAAAGGATAAGACAAAAATGCTGCTTCTTTATTTAAATTTGCAGATAAAGAAACATAGCTGATATGCTTTGCTTTTGTTTTTATTTAAGCCAAATTGAAAGATATGTCTCTAGTCTTATGTGCTATCGTTTTTGTTTTTTGAGGTGATAAAGTCATGTTGTTTTCACACACACAAAAAAAGTGAAATTAACTAGTTGTGAGGACTATATTCTCTAGCCGTCAACAGTAATTAAAAGGTGGTTCTATTCCCTAACCACACATTACATTTCACACTTTCCTGATTGGATTTTACTCCCAAGGTGCTCATTGAATGGGAATTTAACGTTTATTTTTAGGCAGCTCCTTTGTGTTTATACTGTTTACTTTCAAATTCTTGGAGACAGCTATAAGTAAATGCCAATGTAGAGAATTTTCAACACTCGATAAAGTTGTTATGTTTGTTGAAATATATCCAAGAAAAGCATTATCTCCTTTCTCTACTCACTCTTCAAAAATGTTAACATAATCTCTCTGTTCTTTCTTGTATTCTGACCATATTCCCTTTGTTTCATGAAGGGGTTATGATGCTAGGTAATATAAATTACTATAGCAAATAAAATAAGAAATAAATTACTTTAAAATGGGAAATTTTGTAATGGAGAAAGGAGTGAGACACAAAAGCAAGGAAAATGATGACAGTTTGAGGTTTCATGGAAGTGTTTTGAGACCAATTTAACATTTGTGAATATGTGTGGCTTGTTTATAGGAAAAAAAGAATGGTAAGTATCAAAACGAGAAATGGCCCTAGTGGTTAGGAATCAAAAGCACTTGTAGACTAACCACACTCAGAGTGCCTCAGGGCAGTTATAAAACTCACTTATATATTATATTTTATTGGATATATCCATATCTTCATTTGTATGTGTCCATCTATTATATAGGCATATTGATTTCCCAATGTTTCTGGCCATTATATTTACCTACTCTATTTTTCAAATAGTAACTCTTCCACAACTTTCCGATGTTTTTCCTTTAAGGTATTTTCCAGGAGAACATATATTCATTGTTTTAAGCCATCTGAAATAACAGAATCAATAAGAATAACTATTGTTTTTATCTGCCTAGTATGTACAATGCATAGTGCTAATCTTTCTTCCTGTGATATGTATTATTCATTACATTAACTTTATGAGCCAGGTATCACTATCCCCAGTTTACAAATTATACAAAAAAAAAAAGAGAAAGAGAAATATACAATTAGATAATAGATATACAAGAGTGCTAAGTTTTGATTATCACATATTGTTCTTGCTCTCTTCTTTTATTTTCATTCAGTGCATTTCCTTCTGTGGTTTTGAAGAACTGTTGAGAGTTCCAACATAATGGATAGGATTTCTTAAAACAACCTGGATAATAACTTTGGAATTTAAACTGGAGGTACATGTGAAAAAATAATTGTTAAGAAGGATGTTTGAAAATAAACAAGATACATTTTAAATAATTAGAAGTAATTGATTCGGGGGTAAAGAGGGAAAAAAAAATTAACTAAGGATCCTGGACTACTGGCAAGTATAATGGTTATAATTAACTTGTCTACTCAATTGGGAGATGAAGATAATTACTAAAATTCATTAGATCCTCTCACTGAGTTCAGGTGTCTCTCTTATAACAATATTTGAAAAGATTCCTTCAACTTAGGAGTAAATAAATTGAGAAAACTACACCATGGATTTTTTTACATTGCTTCTGGTAAAAGCATACTATGAGACTAGTAATAACACACTATTCCACTTTACTGTCATTGTAGTGTTGGCTGGAGCCAAGAGTAGTTAAGGTGATATGTATAACTGTCTCTGTTAGGTATATTCTTGTATTTCCCTGCCCCTGGTTCTCTACCCATATTTTCCACTTTGCACAGTGGACATGCAGATTTCCCATATGAATGCCAATGTGTTAAATCTGAGGACACTCAATATCTCTGTGTGGAGTTGCCCAAAGTTCTCTCTGGAAATTACAAGCTCTAGGGCTAAATTAGAGATCACCGACGGAATGTCACTCTTGCCTTTTCTATTTTTGTTCTTAGTTGCTTCAGATAGAAGCAACTTCTATTCCTATTTTTATTCCTATTCAGGTACTGCAGGAGGTGCAACAATCTTTTGTTATCCCTTTCAGATGATGTCTGCAAATGACTTCTACCTCTATAGTGGTGAGGAGGGTGGGAGTCTCCATCTCTGTCTCTTTAAAAGAACACTATCCAGCCTGACAGAGTGGGCAACCCTTCTCCCTTACTAAGACGCCTTTTCTTTATATCTATTTCCTTTATCTTATTGCCTTACATATGCATTGGGAGAGAGCTTTGCCTAGAGACTTTGCTACTTAGCAATTTAAAACACATGTCACCTCACAGTCTCTGCATATGAGAAAGCCATCTTCCTTCCATTAAGAAGTTACTGTCCAAAGTCCCCTTCTTTTTTCTTTCCATTCCTTCCTTTAGGCTTTCTTTTCTTCCTTTTTTTGTTAATGTTTATTTATTTGAGAGAGAGAGACAGGCAGAGAGAGAGAGAGAGAGAGAGAGAGACAGCATGTGCATGAGTGAGGGAAGGGCAGAGCGAGAGAGGAACACAGAATCTAAAGCAGGCTCCAGGCTCTGAGCTGTCGGCTGGAACTCATGAGCCATGAGATCGTGACCTGAGCCATGAGATCATGACCTGAGCCAAAGCTGGACACTTAACTGACTGAGCCACCCAGGTGCCCCTCTTTTCTTTTTTAAAAATGTTTATTTATTTATTTATTTTTTGAGACAGAGAGAGAGACAGAGAGAGAGAGAGAGAGAGGGAGAGGAGAAAGAGAATCCCAAGCAGGCTCCACGCTCTCAGTGCAGAGCCCGAGTCGGAACTTGAACTCACAAACCTTGAGATCATGACCTCAGCAGAAATCAAGAGTTGGATGCTTAACCGACTGAGCCACCCAGGTGCCCCGAGTCTTTCTTTTCAATCTCCATTTCTTGCTGTAACATTTTTCTTCTTTCATTTCATACTATTTTTTTTAATTACCAAGGTAATCACTGCAGCTAACATTAGCCTCACTGGTGGCCTGAAAATTAAAACATGAAAAAAAAAAGGAAAAGAAAGCTATTGAATTCTTAGAAGTCAAAGTAAGGACAAAAGAAAGCTTCTTAAAATAGGCAAAGTAAAAATATGAAGGCCTGGTATAGTTAGTTTTCAGTCTTTTCTCAGGACTTAGTTAAATGCTGATTCCATAGTTTACTTAACTTCTGAAATTTTGAAAATTCAGTTTCACAGATATTAAGCACAAGTAAGGAAGAACAAACAGAAGAGTCTAGTCAAAGTTTCAAATTTGTGAGAACTTAAGCACGTTTTTTTCAGTGTTGTCTTCGCATGTAAAGTGAAGGTTACTCTGCATACCACAGAGTATTATGTGAAAATTAAAAAAAGAAAATATATGTATCATATGTATATAGTTCATTTCATGCTCTAGAACATAATAAGTACTCAATGCAAAGGTAGTTTGGCTAACTTTACTGTGGCTTATTCATATTTTATGCTGTGTGTCTCAAGGGATACCTAGATAATACTATGTTCAGGAATTATCAAATATGTTTGTTACAAAGTACAGATTCCCTAAGTCTGATGCAAGATCCAGGAATATCCATTTGTAAATCAATCCCAGTAGGTTGTTCTGATACTGTTGAAAGACAGATCTCGGTGATTAGGTCCTGAGACATGGGATTTACACCTTCCTTAGCCCACTCAAATCTTTGATGCTTACTGGCATGTAATCTTGATGTAGTTATTAAGACATTTTAAACTTATTTTAATGGGGATAAATGTGTACTTAGCATATAGTAAACAGTCAGCAAATCTACAATTATAATCTAGTGGAAATATTTCTACATAAATAAATAATTTGATGGCCTCAGCATTAACTATAACACCAAGCTTAAAGACAAAGTACTGTTCTGACCTAGGACACTTTTCTATCCCCTTGGCATAATAAATGCATACATGAGTGGAAGAGTTTGCATTAAAGATGGGCTTCTAGAAGTATTTTCAAAACTCTTTTGTTTTGAAAGCAAGCAAACAAACAAAAACTCTCCTTGTTTTATATACTTTGGTTCTCTATTTTCCACAAAATATAAAACATAACACACACACACATACACACAGAGATGAATTGTCTTAAATAAATTAACGCATTGAGTACATTTGTGATAACATTACCAATGCAAGAGAACTCTAGGAAAATATTTGGCCATTTGTGCAATTTTTTGTGATTTCTAAAATAATGTGATGCTTTTTATTTAAATTTATTAGTAGTGAGGAGAAAGTCTAAATACCTTAGTTCTATTTTACAGTCCACCCCTGTACCATCTGATCTTAGTAACTAAGTTCCAGGTTTCCATAAATAACTTATGCATTGTAAAAAGTTTTCTTTAAACTGTAGTATACTTAAAGACTATTTTAATGATATTTAAATATAGTTTCACAAATTTTAGTTTCTGATTTTACCTGTCGTTTTCTTAACCTGTATCTTCTCTCTGAGCCCCATCAATACTACTTCTTGTGATAGTACAAGGATAAGTATAGATTTAAGAGGTCAGTAGGAAAGTCTTTTCCATCTTCAATGTTGCCAGCATCTAGTTAACTTAAATATTGAAGAAGTCAACTGTCTTCTCCTCTGCTTTCAACATCCTGAAACCCAGTGTGGTTCTGTCACTTTCTGCTTCCCGTCTTAGTGATAGTAACAGTGAGCAAGAAAAAATAATAGTAATAAATTGGCCTCACCCAGCCATAGTCCGGGCAGTCAATATTTCCTTCAGACTTAATACAAAGCAAAGATTCCAAACCTTTGATTGATTTCAGTAAGACCAAGTCTTCAGGCAGTATAAATGAATGTGGTTCCAAGAATCTCAGTTCAATGAGGGTAAAATTCCATGAGTTTTCATATAATGAGAAATAGGAGCACACAAATACTGAATATTCAGGAGCCTAATAATGATTCTGAAAATAAAGGAACATTTCATGCAAAGATTTTGAAAAACACAAAAGAAATGTGACCTCTTCACATTTAAAATTACATTTTGATTTTGTGCTTTTTCTAAACTTTGTATCAAGATATGAAAAACTGAAATTACTAAATACATAAAGTGTTTGAACCAATGCAGATTTCAGGCTCTTAAGCTGGTCAGAGACTTAAATATTCCTTACTGTGAACATTCTTTAAATCACTTACTCGTTCCTTGCCTTTGTTAACTTGCTGCCTTGTTTATTTGTTTGTTTGCATCAAGTTTATCCTTGTTCCACTGCTGCTGTTACCTGGAACTAAAATGATAGAGACTCATTAATACAGATTAGTGTCTGAAAGTGAGCAACACTTATAGATAGCAATTCTTGTTTTCCTTTTCCAGAATTCTCTTGAGTGAAGAAAGGCCAAGGGGCTAGTTGCTAGAGGAGAATTAAGCCATCTCAAACAAACAAACAATAGGCTTAATCCTTTTTCACTCTGGTGTTTATAAAGGAGCAGATTACCCATCCTTGGAATAGATGTTCTGCTACTTCACACTTTGATTATGGTAGCTGATGGCAACAATACAAGCACAGTTCCAAAGTTTAATAATAATGCATATTTTCATTCTCTTGGAAACAAAGTGATAAATGTTCACTATATTCAGCACTTTAATCTCTGCTGAGATGGCATACTTTAGACCCAACAGAAAGAATGCATAAATCGGAGTCTATATGCAGGCAGATTTTATTGTGTGAACATTTTATTACATGATGTAAGAAATGATACTACAGGAGTTTGGCATGAAGTCAAAACTCATTGTACAAGATCAGATTTAAATATAGTATCATGTTTTAATCTATTTTTGCCTTTGTCAATTTGACAGTCATCTTTTGTCTTGTAATTAAATATCAGTTTGGACCCTCAGGCCTCTGAGACAAATTGGTTGTATTCTTATATGTTAAACACTGACTTAATTCAGCTCAATCTTTTAATTCTTCTTCCTTTAATTACTTAGTAGCTCAAACTAATAACTGGTTTTGTTTCTTTAAACTTATCATGTACTCTTGCCAAAGCAAATTGCTATATCTGATTTCATGTGAACGGCAAGTTGCTTAGCAACTTAAATCTGCCTTATATTTCATCTTTTTGCATACTCTTTAATCTCTAAATTTTTATCAGGGTGTAATTTTAGTCATATATCTATATTTATTCAGATTATTTTTTTTTTTATTCTCACAGTGAGCAGTTTGTTCTCCATTGAGTTTGTAGATGTGGGGTGGAGGGGGGAGAGTAGAGGGTGAGGATGAGAGAGAGACAGAGAGAGAGAATGTGAGAGAAAATAGTGGAGCCAGAAGAGGAAAGAGAAGAGAGTAAAGAGAATGCATTTATAATGTCCTATTCTTGTATGTTTTAGGCTCATAAATTCTTATTCCTTTTCCACCTTTCCTGTGTGGTTCACATGTCCTGTTTTGTGTTCCAGGGACCAAGGCTCTTGTTTCTCACCTTAAGGAGTGAGGATTTAGTCATCCATAGTAGTTCCTGTACTATTTCATGCATAATTGGCATTCAGGCTCAGAACACTTTTAAAACAGATCCGATTCAGAGCCTTAGGTGGCTTTATCCCCAGAGAGAAATTATCCCTTTGGGAGGTTTGTCATCTTTGGCAGGAAGAAAATGGTGTTACTATTTCGTACTTTCATTGTGTCGTGGCAGACAGGCAGTGACTTTTCAGCCAGGTCCATAGGCTAATTGTAGAAATGATGGGAAATGTCAGAATTTAAAGAAAAAAATGCCTTAAAGTAAGTGACAGTTGTCACTTTGCTTATTTTCTGCTATTTGCTGTAATAGGCAGCAAACTATAAAGGAACATTTGAAGGAGAATAAAGATTTGTTTCACACATGCATAATACTGAAAGGAAATGAGCTTTAAATATTGGTGTATGTTCCTTCAGAATGTAATTACCCTAAATTACTCTATCAGTCACTCTTCTTCATCAAGGGCCAAAAATAATTTCTCCAGGAACTCTCCATTCTTCCATACCCAGTCTCATAAATGCATACTCAGAGGTGTGTTGCTTACAAATCACAAAAACAAATGATGAAGGGAGAGTGAGTGCCCATTAATTCTGTGCTTTCTTTTTGAGATCAACTGCTTCAACCAGCTATTATTTGTCTCAGGAACAAAAGTAATCCTCAAGCTTAAAACTGTGAATCGTTGGTTTCAACTTTATTTTTTAAATTTTATTTATTTTGTTATTTTTTCTAGATTGAGGCTCCAATTGTAATGAGGCAGTGACAATGCTTGTTTAATGAACACTAAATTAATTTCAGATTTTGTTTATGGAACTTTGAGTTGCCTTTGATATTTTAACATTTTCTCCACTCTGCTTTTTTCTATGCCTTTTTAGAGGTTTTGTGATATATGACTAAAACTTTTTTGGTCACGTTTCATTTCTTCTACATCTCTATCATTTGCAAAATTTTAGAGAGATAGTTTCTTTTCTATTATTTTAAAATAAGTGATATATGAAAGTGTCTCTTTCTATGTTCAGTGCAACTGAATGGTATTGTCTAGCCCAAATGCCACCTAGCTTGAAAACTACATATGAATAGTGGCAGACTCAATTCCCTTCTAAACTGCTCTCCTAGTGATTTGAGTAAACGATCTAAAGGAAAGTGTGTGGCCATATATGCCTGTAAAACATGCCTGTCAACATTAGGTACTATGTAGCTTCCTGGAAACCTCCATCATCATCTTCTTTTCCTGGTTGTTTACAGTTATCCTTGTCAAGATACCCAAAGCCAGTTGAAGAAATCATACCTCTGCCATTATGGAAGATATAAAATTTAATATCCATACAATGGAGCTATATCTACATGCTCCCAAACTTCTAATTATTTGAGCACCAGAAGAGAGCTCTTGTTCTGGTCATAAATAATAAAAGTGCTTTCTTCTTCATTTTAAGCATACCATGTCCCTGGACCTCTAAATCTCTTTGTGCTAGAGACTCATAATGTGAACACACTGGTTCGTGAGTATTTACCTCAAAATCCTTGTGACCTAAGTAGGGACATATGCCATTCCATCCATCAGTTTGCCATACTTTAGCTTCTTGATCAATAAAACTTCTCACCTCTGCCTAAGACTACAAAGGCTCCTGTGCTAATGATCTGAGATGAATAAATTCAGGGGTTTGTGTGTTCAACAGGGATGAGGAAACGGATGTTTCCTCTTAGTAGCAGCTAGCCAAAATCATCGTCAATACAGGGGCATATCTATTCAGCAGTAAATGGAATTAATCTCCAAAGAGCTTGGGAATGTGAGATTTAAAATGTAATCCTCAAAGCAGTTTGGCTTCTCTGCTTGGTGGTGATCTGTTATAACACTGAATGATAAAACTTGCTTCTGGCAAAGGATTTCAGGTCAGTTGGAAATGTCTGTCTGCTCTCCATTATAGAGGGATACATTCCAGAAGAAATTAGCTAGGGTTGGTGTATCAACTTTCTAAAATTGCTTCCTCTCAGCAATGAGGGTATTCTTTGATGTAGGTTACATTTCTCTCTTATACTTTCTGCCAAGTCTTTTCTGGGCTAAGATATTGTACACTGTTTTTACCTTTTAGGAAAGACTTACCAATCAGACAGGGATGGTTCCAGGGAAGTCAGTTGCCAAGAAAAATCAGTGAAATTCTTGGGTGGATATTTGGCATCTAAGCTAAGAACATCCCGTTTAAAAAAAAAAAAAAAAAAAAACTTTTAGTGATTTTTTTTGAAAGAATCTCAACTGAAAGCCAGCTTGTGAATGGATATGGATTAGAAAAAATAATCCCTCAAACTGATGTTTCCAACACTCTTCAAAAGTGGACCCATACAAAGAATGTCCTTTGGTTCATTATAGCTGTCACTGCAGACAGTGCCTGGCACTCTCTGAAATGTCACCCTGCCTCTACATGACCTGGTATGCAGGGGAGATTCTTTTAAAAAGCTGCCCCATCTTTGACTGTTAGGCTGAACATTTTACAGTTGTTTCCCAGCAGCCCATTGCTTTATCACATCATTTGATGTTGCTGTTCCATGTATCTTTCAAATATGTATACTGATACCTAGCTTCAATTACCCTACTTTAACTCACAGGACAATGGGGGAAACCTGAACCTGGATACACTTTAATATGGCACAAGAACTATTAAACCTGGAATTCCTTCTGGGAACTCATGATAGAAAATCTGATGTGGCAGTTTCACATTAGATATTAGTTACATAAAATACAAATTTAAAAGTAAGAAGTAGGATGTTTTATTCACATAACCCTTCAAAAGATGTCAAGTTTTTGGTCTAGGTTGTTTACATATTACCTCCCTTGTTTTCAGGTTTCTTGATATAGCTCTTTTATGTTCTACTATGTGGGATTTGTAAAAGACAATCTGTTCTAGTGTGGGGAAAAAATTAAGAATTTTATTTCTATTTTCATTCCATCTTATTTTTAAAATTGATTTTGTGTATATTATAGAATATTTCTAATGAATGTGTAGGGTAGTATATGTGTATGTTTTATAAATAAAAATATGAATATGTGGGGCATGTGTATAGACTGTTTTTATTTTATTTATTTGCTCTGAATGTGCAATATAAGGGTAGGAAACAAAATTGATGACCTCTTTCAAAACTGTTTTACTATGGGGATATATTGGTAAGTGCCCAGCACTCCCCTGATGAAAGAAGGTATATGATATCAGTTTCATGGAGCATGACTTGAATCCTTTCTCCTAAGAAGGTATATATTGGGAAATTTTTCATAGAATTTAACTAAAAAACGTTCCATAATCTCTTGTGTATTTTTAGTATTGGTCTATTCAGCAACATTCCTAAATGACCATTGATAGTGTCTTTTCCAGTTGAAAGCGTGTCTCGAAAGATTGAAAAGTGAAAAGATAGAAGCCAGGGCAGGTGGTTATGCTAATTAAAACCGTATTATCTATGTTTTGATTATAAGTAGTGGCTGATGCATTGGGAAACTAGCAAACAATTTGCACAAATCCCATTCCTGAGAGGTCTAATTATTTTTAAAGAAGTTTAATAATTCTGACTACACTGTCAGTCATAAGTCATACTCGTTCACTTGGCCTCTGGTGGTGATTTGTTTAAAATAGCCAAAGGAACTTTTCATGTTGCATTATTCCAAAATATATACGAAGATTCAGTGAACCAAAACTTTACTTCTCCTTCAGCTGCCACACTCCCAAATCCATTATGAATTTCTTTCATTTTTTTCAACAGATAAATCCATTAATTCATTGCAACCCTAGGCATGAAATTAAACTACCATTTCCACAACCAACAGCAAAAACCCATGGGGTCAATTATAGTTATTGGTCTGTTTTGTTGATTGTATCTTCTAAAATGTAAAGTACAGTATATCAGTTGCCAATATTCAGTTATAATTAAATTTTTCAGCATGTAAGCATCTACTAATTAGTAGAAAAATGCAAATTTGCCTTATCTCTAAAAGAATAAATCAAATCAAAGGATGAATTTACAGAGAACTATAATTTTAGAATAACATCTTAAAATCATCATGTTATGAGACTATAAAACTGACTAAATATAACAAAAGTTATGTGATTAACATAAAATATTTTTTGTAATTACATTTTGGCTACAGTAATTTCCATAGACAGACTAATGTAAAATATTTTTTAAAAGATTACCTAACATAGAATTAAATAGTGAAAATGTAGCTCTTAAAATACTATTAATTACATGTAAAGGCTATTGTTAATTAGCTTAACTAATGGTTAAAATGTATATTACATTCTCTTTCAACGATCAGCATACCACAAATCTAGGTGAGACTTTTCCCATGACCCCCAAATTATCTAACAATTATCCACAAGAGTGAACAATAGCTTAGCGTACTTTTCAAAATAAGAAGAAATGATGGATTCTTCATATTTATTTTTATAACAGAGTCAATTATAGATATTTAAGAAGCTGCATGATAAGTAACAACAAAACAGCTTTAGCAACATATTCTATAAGTTACCATTTTGTTTTATATTGCATCCTTCATGTAGTAAAGCCTATCCAGTATTCAGTCATCATAAGCCTTGGCTCCAGCCCTTTTTCATTATTTTTGTGAGCACAGACTCGCTGGCTTCTGCTGTACAGCGAGGATGTCTTTGCTGGCCACTCTTTACCATACAATTGTCCTTCATGACCTACCAATTTTTCATACACACAGCATGTACACACACATATTCAAATTAGTATTCTGATGAAAGGATAATCAGTTTTCTACTCTTATTTTATAAACTACTACAATGGGTCCCATATGTCTTAAAATGGAAATCATAAATCCTGATAGTGAGTTCTATGATTCTGGTCACAGGTCATACAGCCTCTCCAACAATGAAAATTATAATAAGGAGTTCCACAAGGCTATTTCAACTGACTGATAATATTAACAATAAGGGGGAATTCTCACAGACATTTATATATTGTTCTTTTTAAAAAATTGAAACTAAGCTAAGGAGCAAGAGTTTGTAATCAGGGTACTGTACTAAGGAAGGAAAATTACAAAAGGGAGTAAAATGTATTGACAATGACCTACATACTTTATGGTAGAAACAAACCTAATATATTTACATAAAGGATTTTAACCTTCACAAATGCTTTTAAAATTAATATTAATTTTTATACAAGAAAACTGAGGCTAAGTTAAAGATTATAAAATGCCTTATCCAATGGTTTACATCAACTCATATCCAATTCTTATAAACCAAGTTACATATTGTCACCATAACTCAGCCATGATCATCTTTAAATTATCAAGAAGACTGTGACATAAAAATTGAATTTTGACTAAAGTGGTAATTTAAGAGTCTAATACCCATTTTTTAAACTCATGTATATCTACTATACACTTATGGGACACATATAATATGCTAAGCACTGTGTTATGTAGCTAAAGGAAAAATAAAAATACAAAATACAAAAACATTTTTTAAGAAACGCTTAACTCATTGGAGTAATAGTTCAGATTTTGTGCTGTGATAAGAGGGTGTATGGTTATTGATTTATAAAGGAAGAAATAAATCATGTTATAGGTAATATGAGAGGTATTTAATTTGTTTTATATAATAGATGAATTTTTATATCTCTCTGGAAGGCTGATTACAAGTTGGTGGACAAAGGGCTGGAGGAAAATATCCAGATAGATGAAAACGTGTTCAGATTCAAGAGATTGCATAAAGTGCCTCCTAAAATTGTACTTGTATGTAATAGGGAACTTGAGTTGAGATTAAAAGTTGGAAGGACAAAATTTTTCAGAGCTTGTATTCCATGGTGAGAAATTTGGACTCTGCAGAGGTAAAATGATTATAATGACAACTGAAAACTGCTACCCAGGAAGCAGAAATAAAATATCATAGCAAGAATTAAACTTGAGAAAAGAAAGTCAGTTTGACTGTTGCAATAATCAAGATAAGGTACTCAAGATTTGAATTGGGATAATTGTAAAAAGAACAGAGAAGCAGAACTCAAAAGATCTCAAGATAAAGTTAGGAGGTGTAATTGAGAGGATGTGGTGACCAATCACCTGTGGTGTGAGGAAGAGGCAGTTGATGGAGCTCCCAAGACTCCAGATAATGTATACAGAGTATGATAGTCCATATGGGGTAGCTGAGTTTGAGGTTCTGTGAAACATAAAAAGATATGATTAGTAGCCAGCCTTGTGTATGGTCTAAAATGGAGTCTAATTAGAAAGGGAAAATTCAGAATCAACAATGACAGCTAAGTTATGGGCATGGGGAAAGCCAGCAGGGGGGATTATTCTAAGGGAAACCTGAAAGGAAAGGATGGTGAGAATTGAATATATGGAAATAGGATGTCTAAAAGTGATCATCATTAGGAAAAAAATAGTAGATAGTAGTAAAGAAACTACATGGTCTTAATGAGAATGGAAAAGTGATGAGGAAAGTTACAGGGAGAATGAAATGGTTAATTGTGTCAAGTAATACAGTAGTTCATTATGAAGAAGATAATAGATAAATGAGTGGTTCATTGATTTTGGCAATTTGATCACTGAAGACCTTAGTGGGAATAGTTTCAGTGACGTAGTAAGAATGGAAGTTGTCTTCTCTGGGTCTCATGAATTGAAAGAGAAGTCATAGAGCAATAAGTATCAAGAACTTGAATGTCAGAAGTGACAAAGATAATTTACCTTATATTCGTCACATGTTGAATGTTTTATTTCATTTAACTTATTTGTTTCCTTGTGATCTGAATGCACTATTAGCAGTTTTTCATAGAATCTGTATTTAGATTGGAGAAGCCATTTTAAAAAATAAATATTAATACCAAGATGATGTGGTGTTTACTTGCTCCTGAAAACGAATAACAGGGTGAATCTTAGGCAGATAATTAAATTCTTACCCAACTTTTTCAGTAACACAATTATCAATGATTTGATGTTAGCTTTTTTCCCTATATATTTTTGCATTTTAAAAATGCAATTTAGGCAGCATGATTCTATAATATAATTTTGCTTTGCCACTTTACCATCTTAAACTATAAATATATCTTATAATTTAAAAAATGTTTTCTTTTGTGTGAAGTATATCAGAAATTTCTAATGTGTGCAATAATATTAATATATTGTAACATACATATAACAGTAACAGTATAAGTTATCTTCAGTAGTAAAAAGTTGAGTATCACACACTATAATAATCAGAAGTTTCAGGATTTCAATCCTGGTTATGGTAAGAATTGGCATTACTCTTTATCTAGTTATTTAGCCTCAGTTTTCTTGTATGAAAATAGGGAATTAATTTCAAACCCATTTGTGAAGACTAAACAAAATTATTTGTGAAAACCTTTGCATAATTTCCAGAATAAATGTTGAATAAATTGTTTTTATTTCCTTTTAAAACGTTCTATTCCAGCAGGGTGACTGAATTCTAAACAAATGCTTCTTCTTATTTTTTTCCTAAGAATCTTTCCTTTTAAAGGATTAGGTTACAGGTAAATGTTGCATAAAGAGCCTTAGGGAAACTGTTTTTTAGAATTTCCAATGCTTGACAAAATATACATTTCATAGTAAGATAAATGTCTTTTCAAATGACTTTCTTAAAGTATTTTTGTACAACTAAATACATTATCTGGTAAAAATCCTTCAATAATTTTAAAGCAGCACCACCTTTTCCACATGAGAACAAACATAGAAATATTATATATTTTAAATTTTTATGTGTACTGGTTAATACTAGAGGGAATTGGGTTTTAGCAATGAGTCTTTGTGAAAACGTTTTACATGTCTTTTTTGTCAAATATTATGATGAAAATGAAATTGAAAAGCATTTGGAAAGATAGATTGGATTTATTTAAATTGTAAACAAAATGTGTGTTTTCAGATTTCAAGGTTCTAATTCAATAAAACTGTATTGTCAAATATTCAAAATATTGATGAATCCCTGATTTCTAAAATTTGAATCCAATGTTAAATTATAGCTCTGCAGTTATCTTGAACATCCAAAAAACAATTGCAAATGGATGAAGATTTTTGATTTGTATGAAGACAAAGATTGGGGGCAGCCATATTTAATAGGAATCCCCAGCTGACTCCTCCATCTCCCCACTAGCCACACACTGGATTGGCCTTTCCTCATTCTTGACCACTAAAAGAATGATCATTTTCAGCTACTACCCAGTCCTCTTGAGGATCAGTGAGCTCCGTAGAGGGCTGGCTCTCCCAAGGCCTGTCTCCCAGGCCATTCAGTGAGATGTAGGCAGCTATGGATTACTGAACATTGCTCATCATGATCACTGACAGAAACCCACTAGGCTCTAGTAACTTTAATGGGAGCCCAGATACTGCTCAAGCCTGAATGCTGAGGTAAGAGCCTCAAACTGCCTTTGCACCGAGGAGTCAAGGGATCAGTATCTTGAAATATACCTGCATCCCACATGCATAACACTAGTTGGGCAAGTCTGATCTAGAGTAAGTAGGAAATACAATTAAATAAATAAAATATATTAAGATAAATACAACTCTGGAAAGGACCAAAACTTCGAAACTTGGCATGGACTCAGATGGAATACAATTTGAGGATTTCCCCAAGACTTACATAATAATAAATCAGCAGTCATTTACAGAGAACTGTACAGTTTTCTAAGCATATTTTATCTCATTAGATGCTAAAAACAAACCCCCTTAAATAGAAAAGGAGGTATTATAAGCATTTTAAAATTGAGGAAATGGAGAAGTGAGAGATCTAGAATTTAAATGACTTGCCCAAACATTAAAAGGCCTGTAAGTAGCAGACACATTGCTGGAATCCAGTTAATCTCAGTTACTCAAGCTAATTATGGGAAGTTCCGCCATGAGCTATATCTGCACATAATTCTATATTCTTGAAATTTAGTAATGATGTATTCAAATTGTAGAAGCTATGTTAAATTGACATTTCTCACTCTCCCCTCAACTCCTTTAAAAATTATGACTGTGACACATAATTGCTGTCTAAAAAGAAAGGACATGAAGCTTTGGATTCTTTAAGTTACATGTTCCAGGCACACGTGACCAAGGGGGCAGGGATAAGCCCCTTTCTCATGTCAGTTTAGACTTGGCATGAGGGAGTATACAAGGACTGTCAGAATTCACTCAACTGCTGCAGAAAATCCTGCCAGCCGACTTCATGCTATTCTTAAAGGAAAGAGCAAAAAAACCTTCAGGCCTTTCCAAAGCTTATATGGAGACCAGCCAGACTTCTGGGATTCAGAATGGCTTGATGACTTTCTCATCTGTCACTTGAGCTGCCCTGACATTCAGAAACTTTGTATAAATCCTTCTAAGTGTAAATTTAAGGTCATTAAGTGACTCTAAATATAGTTTGAAAAAAATTAAGTCCTGCTTTATATTACCACACGGAAAATAATTTATCATGGCTGAGGCTATTATGAAGGCATTCAACTATATCTAATAGAGCAGATATCTTCATCATTTAAGTGCAGAATGCTTCTTTATTTCCCCCTCCCCATAAATAACTTCAAATTATATTAAATATGGAACTCTTCAGATGTATGCTGATGGACACTTTAGTTGGAGTAGAGAAGAATTGTTGATCTAAACTATTACTAGAGATATTTCAGAAATCTCTTTTTAGCAAGGTCAAAACCATTTCCACAGTATAGCTAAATGAGATGCTATCCAAGATCCCATGTTTTTGGGGGCAGGGTTGCTGGTGGTTTCGCAGTATCTTCGAGAGACTACTGATGGAAGAAATCGTGATATCACCACCAATATATTTTTTACAGTGCCAATATGCATCTAAAATATCCAGGCATATACCCCAGCCTCCTCTGAAAGCAAAGTGGGTGGACGTGTCCTCCACATCTCCATAAATAACCATCCATCCTTCCCTGAGATAAACTTTAATCATTTTTTTTTCAATTTGTTGCTCTTCCACAGTGTTGGTATTTGCTTTAATTAGGTCCCATTGTTAAAAAAATAATAAAAATAGGCAGTGGGATCTTGGATATAAAACTGATAAATCATTTCTGTGGGATAGCCGGACACAAACTCCCATCTAAGATACTGAAGGTGAAGGGAATTTTTCTTCCAGTTACAGAGTTTGTTTCCCAGGACCTAAAACTGCCTGCCTGGATAATCATGTGGGTAAATATGCCACTAATGCTAAGGTTATTTATGAATCAGGGAAAATCTCTGATAATGTGGATGAATCTGTGGAAAGTATCCAATTCTTCTTCTCTATTCAATGACCACTGACTTAAGTCAAACACAGCATTGACTTAAATTGTTACCCTGTCGCAGACTCTAAGTCTGAAGTCCTCTCTTGTACAGCAAGAAAGCAGACACAAAACTGAATACGAAAGAGGCTAATGTCTGAGAGGAGACAAGAGCCCTGAACAGGGGTTTCCTTTCCATATTTATTGAAATCACAAGATATTACCTACGTGGTGAATGTGAAGAAAGCAAGATCTTACACATGTGAACATGGAGAGAACAATCAGACAGTAATCATTAACTTATGTAAGAAGCAAAGGGTCTGGGGGGAAGTGGAGTTTGTGATCAAGGTACATTGGTGCCAGATGGAAAGTAATTTCCTGCAGGTGATATAACAAGTTACTCGTGATTCTATTACAATACCTCACTAGCTAGCCAGGGGCGTTTTCACTCCGTGACAGTAGCTTTCTGCCCTAAGCTTTTTTCTAACCCATTTATGCAAGTAGAACCTATTTCCCCACATAACTCTACCCCAACAAACCTGCAACAAACATGGTTTTGTACAGGAGCTTCACAAATATTTGCATGACATAATTTACTTGAATTTTTAATTTATATAACTTACAATTTTAAAACCATCCTACTTTTAAAACATGTATTTCAATTAGTTTAGATTTGCAAAATGTTTATGTTAAGTATATACAGCAATGTCTTTTATATTATAAAAACCATATAATTAAATTTTTCAGACATGGAAAATGAATTAGTGCAGCATTATAAGTGATGGCAAGTTTTCTTGTTTGTTCTAATTTCAATGAATAGCTACAGTAAACTTCCTTGGCACAATTCAGAATAGCTCATTTGGCTCTGAATGCAAAAACTTCAGTTAGTGTGAAGGGACCAGTACTGTATTAAGGAAATGAAATCATGTTTGTAAGATCCTGGAAGACAAATAGTAGTATCAAGGATTTTCCAGTGGGATACCAAATAGGGTTCAAAATTATTAGTGACAGGAAAAGCATTTGCCATGTTAGCAAGAAAATGATTTAATTTATATAGTGAAGGCTAAACTTCTTAAAGTCTAACCAAAAGTTTGGAGTTATTATTAGCTCAAAAGTAGTTAACTACATCACCAGACTATTAAAAACATTAATAGAAAATTTGGGTGAATAGACATATAATATCTTGTCACCAAGAGGTAATGCTCTCTGGCTCATCCCTCCAGTCTGGAGATTTTATTCAAATATTATAATGACAAACCTAATTGCACATGCAGGAAAAAATTTTCAAGAGATGAAAGGAAAATAACAAACTGACCGATTAATTGTAAGAAATGAGAATATTTTAGGAGAAGGCAAAATTTGTGATGATCAACTTCATAATTTGTAAACATTAGAGGGCTCTAATGTGAAAAATGGATACCTCTCATTCTGGAGGATGATTGTTGGGCAAATGAGAAAAAGTAACATTATATAAGGAAGAATATTCTAGAAATTAGATATGAAAAGGCCATTCCAGCTGTAAAGAATTCCTAATCTGTGGAGGGGATTAAGTAGAATTTGGGATCAGATAATAATTTGTGGAAGAAATGATTCAGATATTGGTTTAAACTAGATGAACTTAAATGTCCCTTCTTACACTGAAGTTCTCTGACTATGTAAAACTTTTTATAAATATGTCTCTACCATCTGGAATGGCTGCCACCCTCATGTTTAATTGGGACAGCCAATCAAATTCTGAGGTCTCTTTTCAGATGGAAATGTTTTTAGTTAATTGAATTTCTTATTTTAACAGAACAGATTCCTGTAGTCCTCAGGGTTGCAATGAACCTTCTGTGATATTTCGTCTGTTAACAGAGCTAAGTAACTTCAAAACGCTTATCTAATTATCACACTAATCATCTACTATAAGATATAGTTAAATTCATTGTTGTCAGTATTTATGTAAACCCTATTATGTATAAGGTAGATGAAATAGAGATTCTCTGAACTAAGAACAGTGTCATAAAGATGCAGGGAGAGGAGAAAGAAAACAAGGTAATGAAAAAGAAAGAAAAGAAAAAAACCCCACTTATCTAACTGGTAGATCAGGAGAAGCTTCATAGAAGATGATGGGGAAAGATGATATTAAAATAGGTGTGAGAGGGGTGCCTGGGTGGCTCAGTCTGTTAAGTGTCCCACTTCGGCTCAGGCCCAGGTTGTTCTGTTTGAGACCCCCATCTGGCTTACTGCTGTCAGCATGTCAGCACGGAGCCTGCTTGGGATCCTTTGTTCCCCTATCTCTGCTCCTACAGTAACCATGGTCTCTCTCTCAAAAAATAAATAAAACATTAAAAAAATTAAAATAGATGTGAGAAATGGGAATTATTTGAACCTTCAAGGACAGAGAAAACTTAATATTAGCATAGGAAACAGCTAGAGGAAATAGAAAGGAGGAAGAATATAAGGTATTTAGTTGTGACTTCGGCAAACTGAGAAGTAAGTGGAGATATGATTGAGGATCTCAGAAATGGCTTTTGTTAAGACTTAAGTCATTTTGTACTTAATGTCATAGGTAACAAATAACAATTAAGGGCTTTGAGTAGGTGAGGCAGAGGATTATGGAGGATTACCCATTACAAAGGTTAATTTTTTTGTGAATTATGTGGCATGATTAAAAGGGGGGTGGAAATCCTGACTTCAGAATAACCAGTTATGAGGATATTAAAATTGTCTGAGAATTTTGAATAAGTGGTACTGGTTGGAAAGGGGAAATAATACTCTTTGTCTCTAAGTCATGTTTGGAAACCCTAGAATGCTTTTGGTTAGAAAAGATCCATCCAGAAGAGCTCTTGGAACCATTTTGGCCACCAGACATATAGATCCAGACTTTATCTTGGGAAAGATGTTCAAGTACTCTTGATAAATGACACTTGCTTGGAAGCACTACTTAAAAACATAAAACAATTGCTTTTCTTTGTGATGCTTGATGTACTTGAGTAAATAGCCCCAAGTCTATATGGATCTTGAGAAAGAAATATTTATTAAATATTTGAAACTTTTCATCGGTGTGAAAAATGATTATGACTACCACAGCAAGCAGTAGATAGAGGCTCCATAAACAGAATGCTTAATGTACTTAATATCAAGAGTTGAAAGTGTTTTCATTTTGTCCCTAATGCATTGAAAGTGTTTTAAAGTACAACATTTGATGGGTCCTGTCACTGTACTTCTGCCATGACCCCACAGGACCATCACTCTGTTCATTTCTTTCAATGCATTCTTACTTATAATAATGAACTAAAAGGCAAGTTGAGTCATCCAAGGTTTAGATAAATGAGAAAGAACTGTGTAGTCTTAAAACTGAGAGTTCAATTGATTGTTCATAGACCTATTTGAAAATCAATATGACAACATGTTTTAGGGTTTAATCACACAGCATATGGATCAAGGACACAAAACTATTCATGTGGCAGGCTTGTTATTCTAAAGCAGTCCTTGGAAACTTTCTTTTCCAAGTCATGAAAAATCTGTTTTCAGACATATCATCAAGTTAATAAAATGAAATTGCATGCATGCCTTACTTTCCCATCATCATCCACATTATTAGAAAGTGAGTGTCATCATCAAGTAGGATTTATTAAAAGCTCACATGCACTAAGTGCTTTCGTTTTAAATTCAAGTGAGGATTCTCTTACATATTTTATATGCATACTTTGGCAGTGTGTCTATTATTGAGCTTTTATGACAGTTTTTAGAGTCTGATGTAATTTCTGAATTATTTGCTCCTTATCACTGGGTGTCCACTGTAGCAGAGTAGCATAATTCCTTCCAGTGCAGACACCACCTTGTCTTCTATTAGCTTTTTTCCCCCATTTTAGAAATAATTTTAATAAGAGTTCCAATTAATGATGCTATAGGATGGTGTGATATGTTTCTGTTACTTGATAGTCAAAGACTATGTATGGTCTATGGACCATCTTTGAGCAGCACTGGCATCACCTGGAAACTTGTTGAAATGCAGTATCTCAGGCCCTAGCCCAGAGCTGTTGAATCTGAAGCTGAATACAAATTAAATCACCATGTGATTCATATGCCCTGTAAGGTTTGAGAAGCACCACTGTATTCACTTTGCATTGTAAGCTAGTTTGAAATCAAATTATTGTACTTAAGTTTTTTAAGAGATTAGTTGGGTGCTCTTCACTTCTCCATGAATATAAAATATAACCATATCAATGTGGGGGACATTAGTATTTTTATCCATAAGATTGCAAAACCACTCAAGTGAAAGTTATTACACAAATTAATTATTCCTTAAGTGATAGTTCCTGAGTATACGTCTAGCACCTTTTCTTCTTAATATCCACTGATGCTTTCACCTTTGCAAGGTAATTGTTTAAACAGTATCATCTGTTAACAAAATGCGGTACTAATTCATCACGAATGAGAGTGGACAGTGTGGGATCACAGAGAGAGCACAGGATGGAAGGTAAGAAGAAATAGTTTAGTCTTAACTCTATCTTGTGTTAGTTATGTGCTGTGAGGCAAATTACTTACACTGTAGAGTCTCAGTTTCCTCTTATTGAAGATAGGGAATAAGCTTGAATTAGAATTTATCCAATATTTTCAATTATAAGATTTAAGGATAATATTCACAATAAGAATTTTATTCATGTTTAATTATAAGTACATGTTTAAATCTTGGTATTACTAGGATTTCATGTATATAAAAAGGCAAGAGAGTTAAGGTTAAAGATAGGAGATTTAGATTCAGACACACCTGCCATTTACACAAAGTTGTTTGGCACTAAGCAATTTACTTTTATACTTAATATCTCTACAGAGCTGTTGTGGGAATTAAATGATATAATATATGTAATATATCCCTTAGTGCAGTGACTTACACTTAAAGGTCATTAATAATTGGCTCTTATAATCACTTCTCATCTTTCATAATTAAAATAGCAAAGTAGCAAAAATGTAGTTATTGATAATGTTTTGCAGAACACTACATTTAGACATGAATACTCATTATTCTAACATTAGTATCTGCGTGATATAAAGGATTACTAATTTTCAAATACTTTCAAGCCTTGAGTAGTATCTCAGAGATAATCAAATATACCTTTAATTACAAGATTTTTAAACTCAGTATATTCATCTGATATGTTCTTGATGCTAGAATAGCAGTTTATGGCTCTAAGTTATCTGATATTATTAGTTGATTTCTGGTGGATGCTGAGGGAAGGAAGTAAATCAAACATATAGATTTGTGGTTTTAAATATGACTGCTCAGTATAATCACCTGTGAAGGTTTTAAAAATACCCATGCCCAGGACCCACTTGCGGTCTCAGAATAAATTGGATTGGGGTGATTCTTAGGCATCAGGTTTTTAAAAGCTCTTATGTAATTCTAATGTGCAACTACAGTTGAGAATCTCTGGTGCAGATAAGCTCTTGAATTTATTGTTGGCAAATGCTATAAATGAACAGAATATATTGACAGATTTCTTAAACAGATGAAATTCAAGCCCTGTCAACAACTTATATGTGAGTACACTTATTATGCACAAACATGCTCACCCATCAAATCTAAGGAAATACTTGGTAAAATCCAAACAGCATATTTTCAGTGAAAAAAATCTCTAAAGAGCTGAAAAAGTCATTTAAGGATAATTATTAATTAAAAACTCATCATTTTCTGAAATGCTTTGTTGTTAAGTATCTTCCTATTTGCTTCATGTAGTATTACAATCCTTCATGTAAAAAATAAAAAAGTTCATGCCATCTTCAATCTTGTATAAATTCAGGATGTGCATCAAGACAATCAGACCATTATTATGTGATTATATTAAGATTTAATAATATTGTAAATGGTTTATTTAGTTACTACTTAAATATGGAATCAGATTTTCAAGATTTAAAAGCATATGTGATGTGGATTTTTTTCCTTCATTGTTAGCACATCTAACAATGTACAAAATGTCCATATTTAAGTATTCAAACTTAAGCAGGATATGCTTGTTTATTTACAAATAAGTAGGACTCAGAAAATTTGCCATAATTTGATGAAAAGACAAACTAGAACAAGACAGTTTTAATATAGTAGATTGTTGCCTCTGATGCCTTCTAATACAAAAGAATTTGGTAAATTCCTATGCTGCATGATTCATATCTTGTTTCTAGAAGACTGATGATTAGCACATTTCTTGAATGGGAATATTTTTTGTTGGATATTTTTTTCCCAGTATACTTGAATTTTCTCCAGAAATGTTTGTGTGTGTGTGTGTGTGTTTTGTCAAATATTTTTACTAGAGGGTTTTTTCCCCCAAAGTAAGTATTAGACATTTTTCAAAAGTCTTCAGACTCTTAAGATTTAGATAGATTCATTCTTCTTGAATTGGTGCAGCAAACAATTCTTACAGAATCTTTTAATAGACTTGCCATATTATCTTTCTGTTTCTTTTCTCTCTGCATCTCTTTTCTATATCTATGTGTTTGCACATGCATGTGTGGAAACTCTGCAAAGAATAATTATTTGACTATAAATTTTATGAAATACAAAATTGGTTTGCTCAGATAATCAAATTATAAATTTATTATAGATTTATCAGACAAGAAAAAAATAAAAATTGTTACGTAGAGTAACATGAATAAAAAAGGAGGGAGGGTATTCATATATATGTGTAAGTGGATGTATGAGTGTGTGTGTGTGCGTGTGTGTATGAATCTACTTATGAAGATTGGTTTTGGCCTTAATACGTAGCTATAGGTGTTACAGGGACACTGAACAGAATTCCTGAACTTTCCTGGCTGTTCAGCAGTGATGGAAAGACGTACACGGTCCCAGCCGCTGAGCTGGCGCTGTGGACTCGGCCTGCTTCCTGTTTCTGTGAGGAGCTCCCCGTGCTACATGCCCCCGCCCCACGGGGATCCCCTGCGTCCTGTCCCAATACCTGCACGATGATGAGCTGTGCTTTTTAAAATTGAGGCCCACCAGGTGCGTGGCCTTTGTTTTCTTGTTCACGTTTGCTTTTTAAACACTGATTACATTGAAACCCGGCAGAAATAAGCATTGGTGGTTTGGGCTAATGGAAGCATTTCAGAACAATCAGTGATTGGTTTTTGGAGAAAACGACACTGAGCCCTGAGCGTGTGGGTGGGGCTTCAACGTGGCCCATCGGGGGCACGGTGACTGAACACGGTCAGACAGCAGGGCCCTGCTGGTTAGAGGTGGTGTGTCCTCAGGAGCAGATTCCGGTCAAGAAGTTGATGTCTGTGTGATGCCTGGGCAGTCGCTCGTGACCCATGTGGTTCCTTCCAACGTCATTTTGCCCTGATGGTTAGGGTGATACTGTGTGATCCCTGACCTCAAATGGATCCTTCCTTTAAAGCCACATTTCTTAAAAACCTGTCTCTCCCTCCCCACGCCCCTTGTTTCAGGTGTAACTTTAAAAACTTCACTGTTTTTCCTTTTGGGGAATGATATCTAAATCCTGGTGACTATTAAAAGGCAAATCTGGTTTATTTCAAAAAAAAATCTGCTTATAAGTACATGTATTTTATGCGAATTTTATGTGTATTTTATGTGTATTTTATATGAATCTACTTATAAGTACATGTATTTACCTGTTTGAGATCTTTGATATGCCCAAATTTATTTTTTCACTAAAATGATTTTAAAGTAATATTACTATTTTTAATCACATATATATGTAGAATAGAATTTTTTAATATTATTACTTAAATCATATTAACTGGAATTTCTTAAATAAAGATCAAAAGCTTAATTTAAAAAACTGTACATTTCTATAAACTCTAGTTTCACCTTAGAAAAGGAAGTAAAGATAAATAGGTTTAGAATATCAGGGAACACTTAATTTTTTGTGATTTTTTTTTTTTTCTTCTTAAATGCTATATAACTCATTGATAAAGTATGATAATAGACACTAGGGAGTGCACAAAATCAAAGGCTCTACTGCCAATAACACACAGAATCATGTGGTTCGGCTCTTATTTTATAGATAGGCCAATTATCATCCACAGAAAATAAATTATGGACCCACACATATATACATAGTTAAAAGGGGAGCAGGGATAAAAGTCAGTTCTTTGCTTTCATATCTTACTATGCTACTTTCATTCCAGTCTTTCTGGTTTCCTTTGTCACACCCCCAGGGATCCTGATTCAAAATGTGTGATACATTTTTGTACTCTTCAGGCTTTCATTCATGCCAAAAATAAATATTGATTTTATTCTTGTTAAAATGTCCCGATATATGTCCTAATCATAAAAACTAGGAACAAATTTATTTTGGAGTTATCTCATGAGTTTTGTTTAAAAACATTTAAGCTTTATATACTTTATCTAAATCATTAATCAAAAATATGTCATTCCCATAATTTCTATTTTGCTGAAATTTTAAACCAAGGATCCAAATTCCAGCCTTTAGATTTTATATGGTAGCCAACAATGTTCATTTGTATTTCATCTTAGAATCTCTTTATAAGGTGAGAATATTTTAAGGAAGTTTTTAAATTGTAGGTTAAACAAAGGGTTATTTTAATGTATGTAATTAATATCTATCAAAAACTCAACATTTTAGGAAAACAATTGCATCATGATAAATAATTTTCTTGAAAATGCTAAATCTAAGATTAAATGCAAAATATAATGGAAATTCCACTACATCCTAAATAATACAAGTGTGCTATTGCTGCTCTTATTCAACTTTTTTTGGAGGATCTAGCTAATGCAAAATTATAGTAAAGTATGTAAAAAGTTTAACTATTAAAAAGGAGAAGTGTTCATCATTTGTAGATGATATGATAGCCTCAGAATTCCAAGGGAATCAATGAACAAACTGTTAGAGTTAATAAGAGAATCCATCAAGGTAGATAGATACAGGATTAACATACTCAAATCAATACTATTACTTTATATCAACAATAGCCAGTTAAAACACAAAAGAAAAATAATCCCATTCAAAATAGCAATAAATGAGAATACATCTAATAACAAATGTACAAAAACTAAAATTACTGAGCTAGGAACAGTTACTGAAGAATCATTCATCTGTAATAATGATAACAAAGAATCACTACCAGAAATGACAGGTATTTGTTCCTAAAATGTTGCTTTAAAAACAAACATTTCTAGGGGCACCTGGGTGGCTCAATTGATTAAGCATCCAACATCAGCTCAGGTCATGATCTCCCAGTTTGTGAGTTCGAGCCCTGCTGAGCCTCTCCTCATCAGCCAGAGCCCACTTTGGATCATCTGTCCCTCTCTCTCTCTGCCCCTCCCCCGCTTGTGCACATCTTCTCTCTCTCAAAAATAAACATATTTTTTTTCCTAAGTTAAATCGTACTTCCTTAATGAGTTTCATAGCAATATGAAAGTCATGTTTATCAGAAACTATGAACCTTCCATGTAGTACTTACTAATAAAATGCTTTTTTCTTAATGGAGACAAATACTACTGTCAATAAGTTAGAATGCACATTGTTAGACATGGACATGCAAAGGAGACCATTTATAAGGGGTTATCCTCAAAATTACAGTCAAAGTCAAGGATGCATATAAATTGTTTGCATGTACCTAAAATAATATATATTTATGTATTATGTAATACATGTACCTAGTAGCAGTAGATTATAGCCTGTGAACAAGTCACAGTTGACAGTTGTGGACAATCTAACAGAGGAGAAATGAAGGAGAGATTTTTGTTGTTGTTGTTGTTTGTTTTCTTAACGTTTATTTTTGAGAGAGACAGAGAGACAGAGCATGAGCAAGGGAGGGGCAGAGAGAGAGAGGGAGACACAAAATCCAAAGCAGGCTCCAGGCTCTGAGCTGTCAGCACATAACCTGACGTGGGGTTTGAATTTACAAGCTGTGAGATCAAGACCTGAGCCAATGTCAGAAGGTGAACCTACTGAGCTGCCCAGGTGCCCCTAAAGGAGGGTCTAGGGAGGGCTTCCTTTGCTACTTTATTCTCCCAGTCCAAGTGTAAGTAGTATCTCTAACTGAATCTTAGGCACACTGATGATGCTGTGAAAAAGATGGATAAAATACATATATGATACAGAATAAAATATAGTTTATTTGTATTTGGCATGGGAATGAAGTAGGGCTTTTTTATTGTTTTATGTTTTTAAAAATATTTTTGATTGCTTATTTGTTGACTTGCTTAGCTGCATAGTTCTTTCCCTTCAGAATCCTATAGTACAGGGGCACCTGGGTGGCTCAGTTGGTTAAGCACCTAACTCTTGATCTCAGCTCAGGTTTTGATCTCAGGTTTGGGAGTTCAAGCCCTTTGTTGGGGTGCAGCGTGAAGCCTAGTTAAATAAAAAAAATCCTATGGTACAAATGATAGTAGTAAAAATATTTTGTCAGAACATTTTCTTTTCTAAGAACACACTTTAAGAAAACAACTTTTCACAGAGTATCTGATACTGGAGAGTAGAAAGTTTCAACTAATAATTAAGAGCTTGCACACATACATGCACACACACACATGCACACACACACACCCCTGCTTCCAATACACAATTTATTTCCAACTTCTAGTCAGTTGCAATTGTAACTAATTCTTTTTTTTTTTTTTTTTTTGAGAGAGAGAGAGAGAGAGAAAGGGGCAGAGAGAGAGAGAGGGAGACAAAGAATCCCAAGCAGGCCCCGTGCTGCCAGTGCAGAGCCTGACACGGGGCTTGAACTCATGAACAATGAGATTGTGACGGAATCAAGAGTCAGTTGCTCAACTGACTCTTATATTCTTCATATTTCAAAGAAATAGTAGAACTTGAGCCACCCCAATTCCTTATATTTTTCAAAGAAAAGTAGAATTTTTACTATAAATGCAGTGCTTTAATATTTCAAGTTTACATTTGGGGGAAAAAAGCTCATTTATGAGTACTATTTTTGGTAGAGCATTGCCGACCTAAACAAATAAAAATAAAAAGTAAATACATGAAAACAATTTGGCCAAAATTTCCCATAATCTTTTTTTTGTCATTATTTGATAGCACCAGTCCTTAAACATATGTATTTTTTTTAAATCATGTTTGCATGTAATCTTATCCAAACTTATTTTAAATAAATTGGAAATTTAAATTTCATTTAAATACAGTGGAAAGACTTCAAGGACAGGGTCAATTCCAAGTAATAATTTGAAATTATTTAGTTTTTAAATTTTAATTTATTTTTATTTTTATTTAAAAGCTCTTAAAGAGCTCATAATATGTGACATAATAGGATAATAACTTAGTAACATAAGGGATAAAATGCACTAATACAATATTTTAGGTTTAAAAAATACATATGCCTAGTCTTATTTTTAGTTTTGAATGCTCAGAACTTTAGTTTAAATGTGACAAACTTTAAAAGATTACTATTACATGAAAATTGAGTAAATTCTCATCCCTAAAGACAATTATAGTTGCATTCATTATGAACTTATTTTAAAATTAAATCTCAACCTACAAATCATATCAGAAATATATCAGATATTATTTATGTATATTTATTTTTAATTTGCTATATTATTTTACTATTAGACTATTGGTTACTATGGACTATGTCAATTTAAAGTGAGGCATGGTTTAGGAATTGTAGTGTCTATAAATTTAACTTTTTAAATTCTTTAATTGAATAAACAAGAGAAAATTGAATAAGAAATGCAGGTATTCAAGAATCCCTTGACCTGATTTAAACTCCAAACATGTTTATAAGCACAAACTACAATTAACTTTAATATTGTACTACTAAATAGTACTTTTCAATTTTTAATATATGGGAAATGTTAATAAAAAAAACAAACTTTACAATGTGTGTTATATACTTTGTAAAGTAAAACTAATTCATCTGAGTCATGGAAAATACTGTATTTCTATCAAAATACAATAAGCTTTTGATGGGAATTTAATTGAATCTTAATTACTAATTTAAATGATTTTTAAAAATGTCTTTATTTAAATAATGCTCACTCTAATTTGGGATATATATTTTGTGAATTTAATTTCCAATGATCCAAAGCAATAAAATCAAAGAAAAGACTTTAGCGTGATAATCAGCAAACAGCAGATTTTAGAAATACAGAGCTAATGGCACATACTAAATGTCATAGTCACAAGCACATATGAGATGACATAAGTCTTACTATCAAACTTGCATATTTTGAAACATCCAACTATTTGGATCATAGAACAAGAAAAAGTTATGATATTTGAATCATGAGTTAGAATGAAAGGAAAGAGAACTAATAATGTTACAAACTTTCAGTGGGCTCTCATTGTAGTTGGCTTTAAAAAGAAATTAATCAGGTACCTTCGGGACAAAGGGAATTGTATTTGAAGTGGACTATTTTATTAATATTTTGAAATGGAATAAAGATTTTTTTAAACTAGTCAATTATCTGAAAATGAGAACAGGAGTTCCACCTTGACAAGCAGAATGTCTTAAAATAAATACTGGGGGTGTATTAAAACTCATTAGAAAATGCATGGAAAAAATTTCCTGTTTCACTTGACAGCTCACTCTAACGCATTAGCAGCTTCCTCCTGGGTGTTGGAATTAATTCTGCCACAAATATATTTAGTATGTTTCAGGTCTCCTCCCCAGTAGGTTTCCGCACTTCATTCTTCAAGTTATTGCTGCTTTTCTACATCTCGTGCTGTGTAGAGAAATGATAAGATATTGAAGGAAAACCGATTACTTTGGATAGTCAACATAATCTGTTCAATTGTTTTTTGTACACTCGCTTCTTTTCCCCAAGGACTTCTCAGAGAATTTCTCTACCTTTGCTAACCTTGCTCCAGGAAGCACATTTGTATCAATTGTTATGCATTCTGTTTCCAGTATGAGATGGAATTGGACTAATATTGCTGTTGTCACTCATTCTCCAAATAATTCTTTGTTTCATACCAGTAAGAATGAAGATTTTGAGATATTCTTTAAAAAGGAATATTGGAAGAGGGCATGTTCTAAAAATGAACTATTTACGTGATTCTGACATAGGCTTTCTTTCTCTTGTTTGCTTTTACCCAAGAATGATCAAATAATCTACTTTTCCCTTGTGATCATCTATTCTTTTCCTTGATAGGATTTTTTGGACTTACATTTTAGTTAAGATAAATGGAATCTTATAGAAAATAATAAAAGGGACACTTAGATATTTTACACTGAACTGTAATTTGTAGTTGCTAAGTAGAGTTAAATATTTTCATATGGTTTGTGATCATGGTCACAATTTTTCTTAATCCTGCCTCTCTTTGGTCTCACTTTGTTCATAATGATGAAGGGCTATTGTTTTTTGAGAACAGCTTCTTACCTCAGGAACTTTAGAGAAATGATCATTTTTAGGAAGTAATTAGGTATAGTGGCAATAATATATGTTTGAGTGCTTGTTGTTCAGACTAGACCATATTGATAGTTTTATTCTTCCTTCTTTGCTGGCTGAATGAATAATAGATGGTAACTGTTCTAGCAAGGTGGAATACAAGAACTATTGGTTTAATAAAGATCATCTTACTAGAATTTAACAGGCAACATGTGCATTTTCTCTTTGCCAGTGTGCCTCATGTGATTGATGGATATGTTTTCAAAATAATATTTATATTATATATATTTATATATGAGAGAGGAAGGGTTGAAAGAAAGAGGCAGAGAATATAAAAAAAGGGAGATTTGGAAAATTATCCATCCTTATTCCTACAGACATGGAGGTTTAAAATAAAACTATATCATGTAAAAGAATGGTTATAAAACTCTTTTCTAATAGGTAATATTAATTTTTCCCTTAATTTGCAAGTTAGTAAACTTTCATTTTTCATGAAAATAAATAGTGCAGTGATGAGTTGTAATCTGAAATAGCTTTACCTGTGTTTCTCTGAATAATTTTGCATTTAATTTGGGAATTTTAAATTTCTTTCATATGGATCTACTAAATGGAATCAAGTTGAAACTATATGATACATCCTAAAAACAATACAATTTTAGTCTACAAGTTAGAATGTGTTGTTTCAAAACTTACTAGCTTGATATTCCATTTCAATTTAAAATTACTTTATTTACTGGTGCCTGGGTGTCTCAGTTGGTTGAGCAGCTTGACTTCGGCTCAGGTCAGGATCTCGTGGTCTGTGAGTTCAAGCCCCGTGTCAGGCTCTGTGCTGACAGCTCAGATCCTGGAGCCTGCTTCACATTCTGTGTCTCTCTCTCTTTCTACACCTCCCCTACTCACACTCTACTCTCTCTCTCTCTCTCTCTAAAAAATAAATAAACATTAAAAAATTAAATTACTTTAATTACTTATTAACAATTGGTGTTTAACTGCTATCATTTCTTTTTTTTAAATCATTTTTTCTAGTCCCTAGATTTCTCATTTCTAAAATAAATAGATTGAACAGAAAAATTTAAATGCACCTTCATGCTCTTACCCTCCTTGATTTATAACTGTGTTTATAGACTGTATTAAGCTCCCAATTAACATTTACTCTCTCAAAGAATGATTTCAGAGCATTTGAAGATCTAAATAAGATTCCTTTTAGCCTCTTCAAAATCCAAATTTGCCTAATGTTGAATGATTGAAAACTGACCTTAAAGTTTGTGCTGATATTCATCATTTTTTTTCATGAGCAGGTAACTTATGCCATAGAATGTGTATATAATTCATTCCAGCCATCTTCACAAAGGAATTATTTACTTAGCAATCAGCTTCAATTGTGTATACCACAGAATCAGATGTCCAACTTTACTGTGGTCCAGATTTGGTTTATATAAAAAATGCA
The DNA here is from genome assembly GCF_023721935.1 of Panthera uncia. Lineage (NCBI taxonomy): Eukaryota > Metazoa > Chordata > Mammalia > Carnivora > Felidae > Panthera > Panthera uncia. Next base: position 36,956,514 of record NC_064810.1, read on the forward strand.
ATTATGTGCTTTCAACAGTAACATCATTTCCCTTAAACCATAACAACAATTTATTAAGAACTACTCCCATGTCACACAATGTCCTAGTGGGTTCAGTAATAATAAACACAAACACTCATCCATGGTTTGCTCTCTTTGAGGTTTCATTTGAGTGTGTCTGTGTGGCTGGAGTGAGGGTGGGACTAGGCAATAAACAAATCATTGAACAAGCAAATGAGTTAAAAAGCTATAATAAATTAACAAACATACAGTAACTGGCAGGCTGCTGCAGATAGTGTAGTCTGGGAGGTGAACTTTGAAGAGGTGGCCTTCATCATCCCTTATTGAATACTAGGCAACAAAGGGAGGTGTCACTCTCCTTGAAGCACAGATAAGAGAACAGAGTTATCAGGTAAGGGCCCATGTCAAAGTTTTTCTGGCTTTCTATTGCCAATATGCCATAGCAGGTGTTCCCAAAGCCAGCTAACCATTAGAGACATTGGGTGAGCCACAATTAATAGATGCCCCCAACTAGAAATGGAACCCTTGAAACTGTACTTTTAAAAATTTCCAAAGTGATATAACATTCAGTCATATTCAGAAACTACTTGGGGTTCACATTGTTGAATGACATTTGGCTTTATAACCTGGTAACCCCAATCTTTTCAACCTTTCCTCCTAGACAAAATAAACCCTCTTCCTCTAATGCGCACACACAATGGTGATACATTTATGCCCATAGGCATGTATCATCATCAGGCTGTTACGTTTTCTTCTGACTGGATTGCCATCCTAGCAAAAGCACATGAATTCCTCTGTTGTCTGTTCTATCACTTCATATGGCCTAACTGCTCCCCTGGTAAAATCTTATTGACCCTTCAAAGTCCAATTGATTGTTATGTCCTTTGTGATGTCTACATGGTGGCATAGGAGTGTAATTTCCTTTCTGTTCCCGTAGCATTCTGTATATGTCTTTATTTCAATATTTATTCCATGTTATTTCAACTCAGTTTTTTCTTTAAGATAGGATGAAGTAACTTTTTAATCCATGTGAGTAAACCTATCAAAATTAGAGAAACATTGTGCTAACCAGAATGTTAGCACAGGGGTGGGCCAGAGAAGTCTTGCTCTTGTATGGCTTGAGAATAGCAGATTCAAATATAATAAAAGTGAGTTTCAGTATAATAAGAGTTATAAATTTTGCTAACTGGAAATTATGGTATACCTCAGTCATAACTACTTCCAATTTCTTCATAATAGTTTCCTCACATCTGCTTATTTAATGTGGTTTGATCAATCAATGTACTATTACAAAAAAATTTAAAAATATAATAATATAAATGAACAATTCCATGTTTTTAAAATTTTTGATTCACTATTGTTACACTGTGTTTTTTAATTTTTTTAATGTTTATTTAGTTTTGAGAGAGAGAGAGAGAGCAAGCAGGTGAGGGGCAGAGAGAGAGGGAGACCCAGAATCTGCAGCAGGCTCCAGGCTCTGAGCTGTCAGCACAGAACCTGACATGGGGCTCGAACCCATACACTGTGAGATCATGACCTGAGACGAAGTTGGTGGCATAACCGACTGAGTCGCCCAGGTGCCCCTTCATCATTTGTTTTTTCATTAGATGAAATATATCCTTGATATTTTACTAACGCGAAGGTGTTCTATGGGATTTCTTAGGGAATATTTTTTTTTCTAATATAGTGGTAGCTACCTTTTATTACTTCAACATAGGCTTATAATTCTAGTACAATTACTTTGCATTAGATTATTTTGCAGCACTGTTTTATGAATAGGCTCCTTCAATGCCTCCAGAAAATCATCCTAACATAAAGTCCAATATTACATAGCACAGGGTTGTTTTTTTTTTTAATTTTTTATTATTTATGTATTTCTGAGAGAGAGAGCATGAGTGGGGAAGGGGCAGAGAGAGAGAGAGGGAGACACAGAATCCGAAGCAGGCTCCAGGCTTCAGTCTCCGAGCTGTCAGCACAGAGCCCAACGCGGGTCTCAAACTCACAAACTGTGAGATCACGACCTGAGCCGAAGTCAGTCGCTCAACCGACTGAGCCACCCAGGTGCCCCATACATAGCACAGGTTTTAATTGCAGTCTAACTAAGCATCATCAGATAAATTTACTTATTCATTTTTTTCATTAATACTTTCAAGGCAAAACCTCTTTGCCAATATTCTATAAACTTCCTTAACCTAGTTTCTCTTTGAGGTATGTTTTACAGACCAAGCCATTAATTCTCATGTTATTTCACATTGGTCCTTTTTTGTATATCATGTTTTCTTTCTCTCCTTGAGATCTTGAAGTGCTATAGGGAGATTTTTCATTTCATAGTACTATATTGGTATTGTTAGTATATTTAAGATATTAAACATTCAATCTAGGTTAGTATATAAGTAAGTTTAAGAAAATTGTTAGTTAAAATAAAGAAAATTGTTGGTTACACACCCTCTATTTTCGTTTCAATTGATTTACTGGCTTATACATCTTTTTAAATTTTATTCACTAATTGCATTTATTTGGCAGAATATTCTTATCAGTAACTGATATCTGAATTCTCATAATATTAAGACTGTATAAAAGTGCTACTGCTTTTAAGAAAGGGCAACTAATATTATTGGAATTGCCTTCAGTAGTTCAGAAGCACTCTGAACCTAATTGTGTATGTGTGTGTGTATCAAATATTCTGAGAAAATGCATCCCAAAGACATAGTTTTCAAAGGAGAAACAAAAAAGTTTTGGGTTTTGATTATAATGAAAATACTAGCTTCCTAATCTATTGAAAGACTTTTACTAGGAACATATATTTCATTTATGCTTGAAGTTTATGGACTATATTCATTATTCTCTGCTTTTATAAAAAGTATGTAAAAAGATGGGGTCCCTTAATGGTTTTACCCAGAAAAGTAGAAACAATGTGACACCTGGCAGCACTGCGGGCCACTATATTTTATTTTAAGTAGCTATCGTTTTCCTCTACAGAGGCATCATTAATGGCCCATCACAAGATCATTGTCTTGTTTTTTTTTCTGCAAGCTTATCAATGCAGTTGCATTTCTGTTTACTATCTTTTGCAGGTGTTTGTATCAAATAATTATTTTCCATCCAAGGAAACCAGTTTCTGCATTGTGGATAGAATTAGTCTAAGCTCTCTTTTATTTTTGAAATACTTATTTATGTTGTTTATAAGAAATTTAGTTACTATAATTTTCAATAAAGTGAAAAATAAATAAAATTCATGGGGCCATCTTTGGGCATAAGGTATTGTGACAATGTTAGGGACATTATTTAGTCATTTTTACAACCAGATGTCCTCCTGAGAGATGTTGTGTGCATATGTTTTTCTTTTCTTCTTTAGTGTGTATATATGGCCAAGGTGATAAGATATTGCCTTTATTTTCCTAGATACTATTTTTAATTTTTTTAACGTTTACTTAGTTTTGAGAAAGAGAAAGAGAGAGAGCGTGCCAGAGACAGCGTGCGTGCGCGCGCACACACACACACACACACAAGCAGGGGAGGGCAAAGAGAGAGGGAGACACAGAATCTGAAAGCAGCCTTCAGACTCCGAACTGTCAGCACAGAGCCTGGCGTGGGGCTTGAACTCATGAACGGATCATGGCCTGAGTCAAAGTCAGGCGCTTAACAAACTGAGCTACCCAGGCACCCAACCCAAATACCAGTTTTAGAGCAGGCTTTAAATATTCATTCTCATGAGTAGATGTGAAGCAAGTTTCAATTATAATATTTTCCTGGCAGCTTTAACAATGGAGAAATTATGGTGGGGATATCTATTTTCACATTGCTTCCCTCCCTAAACAAAAGTTTACCTCCCCATCTATCTATATACCCCAGCCCATGGTCAGGAAATGCAGACTAGTGAGCTGACGAAATTGCAGGAAGACAGCAGGTGAGAATGTGCTCCAGACGCACAAAGCTGGAACTCTATAAGGTCCAGGATCAGCCCACATCACTTGAAGAGCTCCATACGTTGTTAGATCTGGAAGTTGCCATTCAATTGGCAAACACAAAGTTAGGACTTAGAACACTGAGGAAATAATCCCAGTGGCCTATTTAGTCAGAAAACACATTGAGAATAATGCTCGCCAGCAGTTCCTCAGGCACCGTGTGATCTTAGTCATGTCTATAATCTTCCACAGGATCCCTTATGTAGTGGTGGTTTGTGAACTATTTATTCCAGTGCTCAGAGTGAAATGATTTTGTTATCGGAAATATTTAAAATGTTTTGAGAACATCTACAAGATCTAGGATGTACAAGATACAGGTAAATTTTGTGGTTTTGTTTGATTTTGTATGTAGCATTTGTTGAAAGATTGTTTCGCATGGGAACTTTAACTTGTACCACATATTTTTCAGAAGATTGTCCTTTGGTAATGAATTAGTCACTTTCATGTAAGCTAGACTCAAGTCAGTGATTTGGAGTAATAGAATCTTTGTCTCATCAATCTCATGAACCATTTAGGCCCCATTTCAAGAGTAGTTTTAAGTCTATTTCTAAATGTGTATTCTATTTTTATATTATGCCAATCAAATATGCTCTCAAAGGGAAGCTGAGTGAATGGCTCAATTATGGCCGTTGATGCCTTTTCCCTCAATTTCAGGACCACTGCTTCTGAATTACTGTGGGCAAAACTTGGATGTTCCCCATGGGGAAGAATAATGGACGAGAGAAAAAAGGAGATTTGATACTATAGATTTAAAGTTCAGTATTTTATCTTAAGTCTTTGTTCCCTTGACTGTAGTTATGGAGTTATATTCATTTGTGATGTGCCAACAATTTTAAAACATTGCATTTGTTTTATTTGTCCATTCAAAAAAGTATCTCTGTTAAAAAATGCATATTTCTTCCAAAAACTCAGATATTTTTGCATAATATACAAATGTAATTATAAAAATGTGATACAATAAATAAGAGTGATTCATTCAGAATTTTGTAAGAGTCAGGACACTCTTTTAAATATAAGTTAAACATGAATATTTTATCTTTTAGTTGTTGTAAGCACTCTGATGAGTATCAAAATTTTCCTTTGATGATAATTTTTAGGCAAAAGTTAGAAAATCAGTGCTGAATCAGAATATGTACTTTTATTTCTTGATTGTCTTCACTATTTGTAATTTGTACTGTATTTATTATCCATAAATAGTAGCTATTCCAAAGAAGTGGATGTCAATTATACCTTTGACAAATTATAGCTGTATCAAAACTAGCAATAAAAAAGTGTGTGAATTTTTACACATATATTAATTTTCTTAATGATCAAACATGACATAACTATTAGTAAGGTTTTATTTTATTTTTTTAGTATAAGTGTGTCCGAATAAGTTGATATAATTATCCCAAACATGATGATGGCTGTTGTAAACTGGTCTGTGTGTTGCTTTTTCTGGACAGGATTTGGATTTTTTTTTACCATCATTTTGTTTTGTTTTGTTTTGTTTTGTTTTTGACAAATAATTTAATAATTTCAGACTTCTCTGCTAGCAGTATTCTAATGCAATCACGTGGCAGCCATTGTTTTCTATTCAACCTCTTCAAATTTATTGAGTTTCCATTTTGGACAAGGAGGACATTTTCTAAAAGTATTTTATTGTACATAAATGTTCAGAGCATGTTAAATCCTGGCATTTTACTATATTTTTTATTATACACCCTGATTTTATCTATTGGTGCTCTTCTCTTTTCCCAGCTAAGATATGCTCTTTATCTCAAAATGTGGTGATTGTGTGGGCTAAAGTATTGATTTTTTTTAGCATATGGCCAAATAGTTGAATGTGAAATGTGAACAAACTAAGAGAAAATCAGTGTGAATTTCCCTTTTATTCATTTAACACAATTTCCAAAATACACAGCATGGCTGCACTTCATGTCAAATTATTCTTAGGGAAAGATTAGACTCTATTCTTCTGGCTTACCTAGAACCATGTGCTCAGAACATTAAGTGGGAAAATTGGTTTCATCTGCTACCTTTTAAAACTTGAAACTAAGGAAAAACAAATTTTAGATTATCTTTTCAAGGATTCAGTTGCCAAATGTATTTCTGTACTAGTAGGACACAGTCTTTTTCACTGTAGTCTGAGCTTTAAAATGAATGAAGTAAGGTTAAATTAAAAAATAAACAAAGTCTGTTACTTCCTGCAACTGATAGTAAGTGCCTAAGACTAATACTCCTAAGGTGTGGTTTAAAAAGGAAAGTGTGAGGAAAACAAAGGAATGGAAGGAAAGGAAAAGAGGAAGGAAGAAAGGGAGGGAGGGCAGAATGAAGGAGGGAGGGAAGGAAGAGGGACAGTTGTCAAGATTAATTTTTATAAATTGTGGTGGAGAGGGCATGTTATTTTTTGTGCAGCTATTTTTTGTGTTATTTTTTTCCTATGTAGTATGTTTTGCCCATATAAGGGAATGAAAAAACCTAAGTAATAACTTACTGAAGTGCTCCCAAAATTCATCCTGTCAATATTAGCATTCTTGTGTTCAACTCTATATATTCTTAGAAAACTATGACTTCAAGTATCTATTAAAATGGTTTTCTACAGATTTTCTTATAGGTGATCTTCAGTTTGTTTCATCATAGTGAAAATGAAATCATATGTACTTTGGATTTGAAGGTCTTTGAATGGTGGCAATACATATGGTTTTTAAAGGAGATAGATAAGTCAAAGTGATAAAATTTCTGAAAGTTAATATGAATTGAGCCTGGACTCTATGTTTAACTGAAAATAAGAACAGAATCTGACTTTTTTTAAATTATGGATTATATGTGATTATTTGTAAAAGCTGTTAATACATGGTCATTTTTTAGGGCAAGAGATGTGCTTAATTTGAAAGCATAGCTCTATCAGTAAGTTCATTTTCTGATAATTTTTTAATCACCACAGTTAGGGGCTATAGGATTAGATTTTCTTCCATGTAAAAACATATCATATAATTGTGTATATATGTGTATATATATATATATATATATATATCATATTATAATACAAAGTTAGCTTTCATAGCATCATCTTCAAACAAAAATGTATCATATACTATAAAAAGTAAATTATTACCCAAACTGGATAATATTCAATTTATTTTTACCTTGGTTATTCTCAAATAATCTTAATTAGTGATTATGAAAACGTTAACAAATTCTTTTCTCATGTATTATGAAATGATATTAAATGTGAATCTAACCTTACACATTTGTCAGAGAGATTTCCCCCCTGAAAACTGAACAATTTATAACCCCAAAAGGACATATCTTTGCAAGATTAATCTATTTTGTGTCCTTTAGTTGGCTAATAGCTTCCACTTATTAAATATTCCCTGATGAGAAATTACTGCTTTTACCATCCAGTCTCCTATTTTAAAAACCCTACTTCACAGGTATTAGGAGAGATCTAAGTGAAAAATAAGCCCAGTGAATGGCTGTTCAATTAGGGTATAAAACCTTTTTAAGTGTCATTTCAAAAAGTCAGGCTATATACTTGATAGAACTTAGAGGAGGTCATGTGCTAAAGAATTACTCATAATGATTTAATTCATTCATTTTATAGATTACAGTTTCCGCTCCTGTGTTGATGCACAATGGATTTATGTATTTAACTCCCACTAACGCTAAAGGTAGTTTTGTGCATAGAAGAGAAATACATTTAAGAGAAATAGACCATTTTCCTAACTGATAACTACTTACCCCTTTTCCTTTTAAACCTATGTAATAATTCAAATTAAGATGAAAATTGTATAATTACACAGTAAGGACTTTTATTTTTTATCTTTATTTTTTTAATTTTTTTATTTATTGTCAAGTTGGCTAACATACAGTGTATACAGTGTGCTCTTGGTGTTGGGGGTAGATTCCTGTGACTCATCACTTACAGACAACACCCAATGCTCATCCCAACAAGGGCCCTCCTCAATGCCCATCACCAATTTTCCTCTCTTCCCTGCCTCGCCCCCATCAACCCTCAGTTTGTTCTCTGTATTTAAGAGTCTCTTATGGATTGCCTCCCTCCCTCTCTGTTTGAAACTATTTTTTTCCCTTCCCTCCCACCATGGTCTTCTGTTAAGTTTCTCAAGTTTCACATATGAGTGAAAACATATATCTGTCTTTCTCTGACTGACTTACTTAATTTAGCATAATAACCTCCAGTTCCATCTACATTGCTGCAAATGGCAGGATTTCATTCTTTCTCATTGCCAAGTAGTATTCCATTGTATATATAAACCACATCTTGTTTATTTATTCATCGGTTGGTGGACATTTAGGCTCTTTCCATAATTTGGCTGTTATTGAAAGCACTGCTATAAACATTGGGGTACATATGCCTCTGTGAATCAACACTCCTGTATCCTTTGGATTAATTCCTTGTAGTGCTATTTCTGAGTCATAGGGTAGTTTGATTTTTAATTTTTTGAGGAACCTCCACACTGTTTTCCAGAGCAGCTGCACAGGTTTGCATTCCCGCCAACAGTGCAAAAGGGTTCCCGTTTTTCCACATCCTCTCCAGCATCTGTGGTTTCCTGACTTGTTAATTTTAGCCACTCTGGTGTGAGGTGGTATCTCAATCTGGTCTTAATTTATATTTCCCTGATTATGAGTGATATTGAGCATCTTTTCATGTGTCTGTTGCCCATCTGGATGTGTTCTTTGGAAAAGTGTGTATTCATGTCTTCTGCCCATTTCTTCACTGGATTCTTTGTTTTTGTGTGGTGTTTTTTTTTTTTTTTTTGGTGACAATAAGGACTTTTAAATTATTATTATTATTATTATTATTATTATTTAATGTTTATTTATTTTTGAGAGAAAGAGACAGACAGACCGTGAGCAGGGGAGGAGAAAAGAGAGAGGGAGGCACAGAATCAGAAGGAGGCTCCAGGTTCTGAACTGTCAGCACAGAGCTTGACACGGGGCTTGAACTCACAACCTGTGAGATCATGACCTGAGCTGAAGTCAGATGCTTAACTGACTGAGCCACCCAGGTGCCCCAGGACTTTTAAATTATTGACAGATTATTTTAGAGAGAGCTCTTTATCTAAAATCTTTTTAAAACAGTTGCTTTACAAATACAGATTTTTTTGTTGTTTTTTCTCTGAATGTAATTATTTGGGATTAATTTTGCATGTTGCTTATCACAGGATAATCACTGCAGGATATTGCAACCTTGAAATTCACAAATATTATATTGTCATTGATCACTGAAAGCTCAAAAAATATCCTTTTCCCTTAGTTAAAAATTTCAAAGAAGATATTTTTTTTCTCATTTTTAGGCTGTATTTTGACTCTAACTTCTTGATTCCAAGATAGCTCTAGTGCAAAGAATGTTTAAGAAGGGGTGGTAGTGTAAGGAGGGCACATATTGTACGTCTGAAACTAACAGTACACTACATGGTAAAAAACTGGAATTTGAATAAAAAGTTAAAAAAAAGAAGTGATGGCAGTGTGTAGAAAATAATTTCTCTGACTTGTGGATTAAAAAAGCAAATTGGATGGACATTTATTTGATCAGTTACAAGGGAATGAGCATAAAGACCTAAAGTTACTGTGAGTTTTGTTTCTGGAGTTAGTGGTCATAACTGTCTGTTTTGTCCAGATATAATGTGAATTAAAATTGAATAATATACAACATGGGTGTAGGCTCTCCTCCTCTATCATGCTTAATGAATTTATAAATCTGTAAGTAATATGTTTGTAGAGATCTCTCCTTCAGTTAGTCAATTTATGCCTTATTCATGTTGCAATATACATAAAGTATGAATCTAAAGATCAATTTACATGGGGGATATAAATGACAACTAGTCAAAATAATTAAAAAATGAACCAAAACATAGCTTTTATTACTCCTTTGATCAAAGCCCATCAATGATTTCCCATTTTATTTTGAGCAAAAGCCAATTTACTCATAATAACCTATAGTGCTTTCAGTTGAAAAATTATGGAAAACACATATGTTGTTGTGCATTTTTCACTGTTATATTAACAAAGGTAGGAAGAGACTGATGTCATTATGCTTAATAATACAGTTAAATCAATATATCCAAAAGATCATTTCAACATATAATCAATGTTGACAATTATTAATGAGCTATTTTATATTTTTTGTGCTCGTCTTTGAAATCCAGTGGAGGATATTTTACATTGAGAGCTGCTTCCTTTTTTTTTTTTTAACATTCATATATATATATATATATATATATATATATATATATATATATATATTTATATTTATATTT
>NC_064810.1:36966841-36971947 GCF_023721935.1 Panthera uncia
TTTATATTTATATATAATTTATTTATTTTTGAGAGAGAGCATGAGTTGGGGAGGAGCAGAGAGATGGGAACAGTGGATCTGAAGTGGGCTCTGTGCTGACAGCAGAGAACCCGATGTGGGGCTCAAACTAAGGAACCATAAGATCATGACCTAAGCTGAAGTTGGTTGCTTAACCAACTGAGCCACCCAGGACCCCTACACTTAGAGCTTCTATCAACATGGATGCTAAATGTATCTAGATTTCATAACATTCGCCATTGAAGTAGTAGATTCACATTCTCACAATGTTTTAAATATGCTTAAAAATTTTCCAATAACTGAATTGACTGCCAAAAATATTCTATAACGTCTGCATCCACATCCGTGGCTTCAGTTTTATAATATAAATTAAATAAAAGTACATAAATTTAAAAATTCTATTCTTCTCCATTGCATTAGCCATATTTCCAAAATACTCAGTGGCTGCATGTGAGTAGTGTTTACCATATTGTACCATGAAACTTTATTCAATATACTCTGCTTATCCCTCCAATCTTATTTTCTACTGCTCTCTCACTTTTTTCTAGCACATTGGCTACCTTCCTGTCCCTTAAACCCTCCATGTTTTCTCCTGTCCTGGGCCTTTGCATTGTCTGTTTCCTCTTCCTGCAATGCTTTCCATCCAGATGTCAACATGGCTAACTCCCAGAACTCCTTCAAATATTCACTCGAATCTCAGCTAACCCTGATTCTGCTATTGAAAAATCACTCTCTAGGTCCACATTTATCTATTCTTATCCTTTTCTCCTTGGAACTTATCTCTTGCCAAATTCTAAATGGTTTACTCCTAAAAAAAATGTTGATGTTCTTTCTCCCTTGAATGGGATGTCAGCTTCAAGGTGATAGGAATTTTTATCACTTTTCTTCATTGACATATACCAAGCCACTAGTACAATGTCCAGCTTTATAATAGGTGTTCATTAAGTTTTTGTTGAATTAATAATTAAATAGCTTCCTACAAATTGGGTTTGTAAACTGAGGGCAGAAAATAGACCATATAGAAGAGGAACTATTTCATGATAATTTTAAGTCAGCCAGCTATTTCTTGCACTAAATGTCCACTGGGAAGAGGAAAGTGTCAGAGAGCACGCAACAGAGAGCCAAATTTCTGTTCTTATTTCTGTCGCTGTGTAAGCCAAAACACACTTATAGGATTGAGATTTTTCTCTGCATTATGAGGAAAATGGAACAAACATCACTGAGTTTCCTTCTATTTCTAAAAATCTAACTCAGAGCCATTCCTCTCAAATGACACTTCCAAAAAAGTTTAAATAAACCCATCCACGGGGAGCAAAATGCAATTTAGCATAGCTCAGTAAGCAATCTGAGGCCGTACATATTTGCAAGACTCTGCACTCCAGAGAGAACTGTAAAAGCATAGCCCATAATGGGGAAACAATGAACAAATAAATGAGAGGAAATAGGCATAGCAAATATTGGAGACAATGAATAGGAAACTTATGATGGTGAAGAACTTCTATATTGAAAGACATGGGTGTAAAATACATTAAAATATGTTTAACTCAGTGCTCAGGCCCAATCAATTTTTTTTAATATCATAAGGGGTCCTAAAACTTAATTTGGATGAGTAGAAGTTCAACAAAGCCTAGAAATGTTATTACCTTCTACATTTAGATTTTCTACTATAGGGCACCTGGGAGGCTCAGTCAGTTGAGCATCTGACTCTTGTTTTGGCTCAGGTCATGATCCCAGGGTCATAGGATCAGGCCCTGCATCAGGCTCTGTGCTGAGCGTGGAGCCTGTTTAGGGTTCTCTCTCCCTCTGTCCCTCCCCCCTTCTCTAAAATAAATAAAAAATAAAAGTAAAATAAATAAAAAAATGATTTTCTACCCTAAAAAATTGAGTTCTGTATGCCATGGAAGATGTGAAAATAAATAACTGCCTGCAATTAGTGGGCTTTTTATTAAGAATGGAATATTTGGAGTGTAACATCAGGCAGAATGTGGAAATTTCTTCATGAAACATCCACATTTTAATAAGATTCCAGAGGATAAGAAAAATTATTCATGACAGAAAAGGTAAATAAAAGCTTCATTGGAGGGATGCTGTCAGAGCATTTTAACTTGTGCCTGTGTTATGGTTACTTAACAGTCCCAGTTTTCTTTGTTCTTTTTGTTGTTCTATCTCCCTAATTTGGTGGTAAATATAAGAATGTATAAAATTTTAGGAATGAGAAATTAGGACAATTTTCTATAATTACAACACAGTGTCTCTATAATATGTGTATGTGTGTGTATGCCTATTTATACATATATATATATAATTATGTGTTTTATATGAATTCAGTTCTAATTTTCAATCATAACTAGTGAAAACTAGTGAAAAGTGATCTCTCTCATCTTTTATTAAAGGGTAGATGTTTCAGTACTTGTAAAGAAAATGAAAAAGATGACTGATAAAATAAAAGTTAGTGATTTTAAAACTGCTTATTGTTTTAAAGCTAAAGTCATTAGTTGAGTTTTAAATTTTTTTTTAATATTTATTTTTGAGAGACAGTGAGTGGGGGAGGGGCGGAGAGAAAGGGATACAGAGGATCTGGAGTAGGCTCCATGCCAACAGTAGCAAGCCTGATGCAGGATTCAAACTCATGAACTGTGAGATCATAACCTGAGCCAAAGTTGGACATACAACCTACTGAACCACCCACGTTGCCCCATTAGTTGATTTTTAAAATAGGGGATGCATGGATGATTTTGCTGAAAGAGTACTTCCATTATTACCAGTGAAAACTAATAAAAATGAAGTTCCTATTAATTAATATCACCTATATTGCTAGGAATATTCATTAGGTTAACTCTGTTCAAAATGGTTGTAGATGTTAACTTATCCAAGAAATAAGTCAGGTTGATGTTTCTTAAATACTAAGACTCTCAATCCATCTTCTCTCTATAGTAAGCCAAATTAGGAACTTCAGGGAAAAAAAAAATATTTCTAGGATATGGTAGTTGTTCTCAAGGCAGTTGTATACTTCTACTGTTATTATGATTACTATTGTTATTTTGTTCAGTTCTAATTATTAAAATGAGCACAATTTTTAATATATTAGTACTCATTATGCAAAAGAAAAAAAGATGATATGGGTCTTTTCTGATACAAAGCTACCATTACTTAGCCAAGTATGGCTTGTCTACATGCATAAAGTATACTTAAATTCAGGAATTTAAATCCATGTTGTAAGTGAATCTCATTTACCAAAAGTAATCATTTCTGGGGAGATAATGTCACATTAGAGCATAGCAAGATGATTGTCTCAAAATTCAATTTAACGGAGGCTTATAGGAGCTAAAGAGAGGGGTAGGGCCTGAGGACACAAAGGAGAGAAAGACCCTTAGCAGCAAGATGAAAGGAGATGTTTACAAAAACAAAGGTTGCCCTATTATGTACACAAGTTTCTTAGATAAAGAGGGATCTCTGTTAATAGCTCTCTTCCTGATTTAAGCAGGCAGTTGAGGGGGGAGGTAAAGAGATTTTCCTGGATCTTTTGTGTTTTGATTGTTTTTAACTCAATATAAGGCTCATACCAAAGTGGCATCTTGGAGTGGCTGCTGCTGGCCCCTACACCCTTGATTTTGCTGTGAAGCTTAAACTGCTCCAAAAAAAAAAAAAAAAAAAAAAGTCTCAGTTAAAAACAACAGCAAAACAGAAACAAACAAACAGAAAACCCACAGGAATTCTGAGAAACTGTCACAGACTAGAGGAGCTTAGTCATATGATGACTAAATTTAAGGTGATATAGACAGGATCTGAGGACAGAAAAAAAGACATTAGGGTAAAAATAAAACAAACAAACAAACACACAAAAACCTAATGGAATCTGAATAAAATATGGTCTTTACCTAATAACATATCAATCTTGGCTTGTAAGTTATGCAAATGTACTGCAATGATGTAAGATATTAACAATAGGGGAAATTGGGTAAAGGATTTTGGGGAGCAAGGAAGAATGTTCTATCTTGTTCAGGGAACAAGAATTCCTGTCCCCTTCAACATCCTTCTTGCTGGACTAAGAATCAAACTGACATGAAGCAGATTAACAGGAGAAAATCAAATTTAATAGTGCGTATATGAAGAATTCACACAGACACGGAAATTCCAAAGACAGGCAAAATGAGGTATATATGTCATACTGAAAGAAGGGGATAGAGGTCTGGGACTCTGAGGAAAGGAATGTACATCACAAGACAATAAGAACAGATTTTTGATAACTAGATGTTTGTCCTGCCTTACAGATGTGTCACTCAGATAAATTGATCTCTACTGATCAATGCTTCTTCTGGGAAATAATCCCCAGTTAGATTCTTCTGTGTAGTTAAGGGAGGAGCAAAACTTTCTCTTGAGCCTGAAGGACCCTTCAGCTTAGAATAATCTTCATGATGGGGTGGCCTCCCTTTGGCCTTTACAGGGTATATGGGAACTCTCTATAGGGTTTTTGATATTTGTTATAAATCTAAAACTATATTAATATTGATTGATTAATATATAAATGTCAAGAGTCTCTAGGTTCAAAAAAATGTTTTAAATAGTTTCTCTGGGGCAAGTACTTCTCTCATGTTCTCCATACATTATTTTATTTAATCCTTATGCTAATTAAATGGGGCAGGCTCTATTGTTATCCCCCCAAATATGGAGAAAATTAGGGCACCAAAACGTTAAGTATAATGTTCACATTAGTAATGTAACCAGAATTTTGTTGTTGTTGTTGTTGTTGTTGTTGTTACTTGCCTTCTGGTTTGTTGAAGCAGTGGATTATAGACATTTGCCACAATGTCTGTCAGAGTGGTTGGCTGTAAAAACTCCAGCACCACATTCATATAAAGCGCATTCCCAATCAAAGTGACTGATTTTGCCATTTCCATCCATTTTATAGTATTTCAGGACAGCTAGTTTAACTTTCTTTTTCTCATGATTATTCTTCCTGGAGTGGTGAAGACTTCCTTAACAGCCAGGACTATAACTTGGGAAATTTGATTCTAACCACTGAGCTATGAACTACCAAACTGTGTGTGTGTGTGTGTGTGTGTGTGTGTGTGTGTGTGTGTGTGTGTG